>NC_138234.1:38295183-38296849 GCF_964197995.2 Scardinius erythrophthalmus
AACATGTTTTCATACTTAAAATACAAATACAGTCCTTCAATATATCTTTCTGTTTTCCTTTTAAGAACATTCCAGACATCAAGCACCACTTTTCCTTTTTTGGCCACATTTCTTCTTTCCCATACTGCATTTTTTATCAACATTATTAACAGGTTCACAAACTTTTTACTTTGACAATTTTCCTCCCATCCAAACATCACTATCCTCTTCCATTCTATTACCTCTTCGTCCCAGTCCTCAATTAATCCTTTTATCATCTTTTTGCATTTTCTGTAAAATCCCTCCAACTCTTTACAGTATAAAAACAAGTGTAAAATTCCTTCGTCTTCGTCTTTGCATACTTTACATGTTGCATTCTGTTCCATTCCGATCTTAGTTAAAATACATTCAGTAAAAATTGCTTTGTGCCTTATAAAATACTCTAAACATTCCAGCTTGGTTTCCACTATCTTTCCCCTCATATTCCTCCATATACTTTCTTTTTTCAGATCTTTAATTCTCTGTACCCAAAAATTGTTAGCAACTGGTTCTTTAAAAACAGCATCTCTAAAATAACAGTAAAACTGTTTAACATTACACTCCTTAAAATTACATAGTTTCCCTTTCAGTCTGACATAAATTTCTTTCTCTTCCTTCGATTCCTCCATGTTTTCTATTCTTTTAATCCATTCCTTCGGTATTGCGTTTTTGACAATTTCGTATTTATTTTCTATTTCTGTTTTGTTGCATTCCTCTTTTGCTTCCTCCATTGCATCCATTATAAATTGTGATGGTAAAAACCCTTCTTGAAATTCATACAACACATCTCTTACCCTTGTTATTCCCACCTCCATCCATTTTTTGAAAAAAATCTCTTTCCCATCTCTTAAAATACTTTTGTTTAAGAACAGAGGTTGGTTTAAAATGTTTTCTCTTCCTTTCAGATTATAATCTATTACAGTTAAGAAATCCCCCCAAGCACTTAAAATTTCCTTATAAAAGTCAGGTGATCCTTCCGCCATCCATTTTTTTGTTTTCATCCATAAAATATCCTCCCCCAAATTAAAATTCCCACATTTGTTTAAAAAATATTTCATTACTTTCTTCCATTCTGTTTCATTTTCTTCCTGCAGCAATTTTTTGACTATTTTAACTCTTAAGCAGTTTTTCCTTTGTTTAATATCCATTAACCCCAACCCACCCTCTTCTAATGGTCCTAATAAGGTGTTGTATGCTATTCTCGATGGTTTACCCTCCCACAAAAAACAGAGAAAACATTTCTTCAACCTCCCTTCTACCCACAAAGGCATTTCTGTCACATATAAAACGTACCACAGCTTTGAAACCATTAAAACATTCAATACTAAAACCTTCCCTTTCAAATTTAAAGCCCTCATTCTCCAAAAATTTAACCTCCGCTCTATTCCTGTTATCAATTCCTCCCACATTTTTTCTCTTACTTGTCTCCCATCTTTTCCCATTAAAATCCCTAAAATCCTAATTTCTTCAACTTCCTTAAAATTAAATTCCGTTAAAACTGACGTTGCCCCAAACTTCATATACACTGTCTTGTCCTCATTAATTTTACTTCCTGATCCTTTGCAAAATTCTTGTACATTCTTCATTACTTGATTTACACTCTCTTTCTCTTTAACTATTATTGTTGTGTCATCCGCATACTGAAAAA
>NC_138234.1:38297049-38399549 GCF_964197995.2 Scardinius erythrophthalmus
TTGCTAGCATGTTTTAGCATGTTTCTAGTATGTTGTTAGCATGTTTAGCACTTGCTGGCACTTTTTTTATATGTTTTTATATGTCCACAACAGTGTTTAACATGTCACTTCCTGTTGCCAGCAGGTGGCACTATGACTGTAACTGAATATGAGCATGGTCATGTGTTCAGGACAGAACGTTTATTAAAAGTGTGAAGTTTGGCGCAGATTGGACATTGCCTTCTTGAGTAACAACAACATCCTGTTTCATTGAATTAGCATGCTTTACCACTTAGCTAAGTATTGCTAGCATGTTTTAACATAAGCTAGCATGTTTTAACATGTTTCTAGCATGTTTAGACCTCAATGGCATTTTTAACATGTTGCTAGAATGGCATCAACGTGTTAAACATGACACTTCCTGTTGCCAGTAGGTGGCGCTATTACTATAACTGAATATTCTCATGTAGATGTGTTCAGGACAGAACGCTTATCAAAAGTGTGAAGTTTGGGGCAGATTGGATATTCCATTCCTGAGTTACAGCAAATTCCTATTTAATTGCAATAATATGCATGCTTTAGCACTTAGCTAAGAGTTTGCTAGCATGTTTTAGCATGCTTCTAGTATGTTGTTAGCATGTTTAGCACTTGCTGGCACTTTTTTATATGTTATTAGGAGTCCATAACAGTGTTAAACATGTCACTTCCTGTTGCCAGCAGGTGGCGCTATGACTATAACTGAATATGAGCATGGCCATGTGTTCAGGGCAGAACTCTTATCAAACGTGTGAAGTTTGGGGCAGATTGGACATTCCATGCCTGAGTTACAGCAACTTCCTGTTTCATGGCGAAACATCGAAATTTGTAAGGCCGCCGAGGACCCGCCCTTTGACGAAAACTCAAGATCTTCGCAATTTAACGTCGCAAAGGCCTTAAGATTACACTCACCAAATTTGAAGATGATCAGATTAAAACTGTAGGAGGAGTTCGTTAAAGTACGAGGCCTGAAAATGGCAAAAACTGCACAAAAATCTGAGAGGAAGTTCAAAATGGCTGACTTCCTGTTGTGTTTAGGGCTATGCTCCAAGAGACTTTTTTGTAGGTATTAGGTCATTACATGTATGTACCGAATTTCGTGCACGTACGTGGAATGTTGCGGGAGGCGCACTCCGTTGAACTTTTATAGGTGGCGCTATCGAGCCATTTTGCCCCGTCCAATTCTGAAACCTATGTCAGATGTAAATTTTCGCCAGTTCTGACGCGTGTGCAAAGTTTCGTGAGTTTTCGAGCATGTTTAGGCCCTCAAAAATGCAATTCAATGCGGAGAAGAATAATAATAATAATAATAATAATAATAATAAACAGAGCAATTCCAAGAGGGTCCTCACACCATCGGTGCTCGGGCCCTAATAATAATAAACAGAGCAATTCCAAGAGGGTCCTCACACCATCGGTGCTCGGGCCCTAATAATAATAAACAGAGCAATTCCAAGAGGGTCCTCACACCATCGGTGCTCGGGCCCTAATAATAATAATAATTAAAGCTGCAAGCAGCGATGAAAGGGCCCTCGCACCCGTGCCATCAACACTCGGTGGCTTTAGGAAGACAGAGCATGGTTGGGAAATGTACATTTAAGGAGGTATATATAGTAAGAGTATGTCAAAGTCACTTACAAAATGTTTTGTATAATGGTGATAATAGCATGCTTCATGACTCAGCTAAGTGTTGCTAGCATGTTTAGTCTGTTCCTAGCATGCTTAGTACACAATAATTATGTGGTTAGTACTGCATTACCGTGTTAAACATGTCACTTCCTGTTGCCAGTAGGTGGCGCTATTACTATAACTGAACATTCTCATGTAGATGTGTTCAGGCCATGACTCTTATCAAAAGTGTGAAGTTTGGGGCAGATTGGACATTCCATGCCTGAGTTACAACAAATTCCTATTTAATTGCAATAATAGCATGCTTTAGCACTTAGCTAAGAGTTTGCTAGCATGTTTTAGCATGTTTCTAGTATGTTGTTAGCATGTTTAACACTTGCTGGCACTTTTTTATATGTTATTAGGAGTCCATAACAGTGTTAAACATGTCACTTCCTGTTGCCAGCAGGTGGCGCTATGACTGTAACTGAATATAAGCATGGTCATGTGTTCAGGACAGAACGCTTATCAAAAGTGTGAAGTTTGGGGCAGATTGGACATTCCATGCCTGAGTTACAGCAAATTCATATTTAATTGGCAGTAATATCATTCTTTAGCACTTAGCTAAGTGTATGCTAGTATGTTTTAGCATGTCTCTAGTATGTTGGTAGGATGTTTAGCACCTACTGGCATTTTTTTATATGTTATTAGGAGTCAAGAACAGTGTTAAACGTCACTTCCTGTTGCCAGCAGGTGGCGCTATGACTATAACTAAATATGAGCATGGGCATGTGTTCAAGAGATAACTCTTATCAAACGTGTGAAGTTTGGGGTAGATTGTACATTGCCTTCTTGAGCAACAACAAAGTCCTGTTTCATTGAATTAGCATGCTTTAGCACTTAGCTAAGTATTGCTAGCATGTTTTAATATGTTTCTAGCATGTTTAGAACTCAATGGCATTTTTAACATGTTGCTAGAACGGCATCAACGTGTTAAACATGTCACTTCCTGTTGCCAGTAGGTGGCGCTATTACTATAACTGAATTTGAGCATAGACGTGTTCAGGCCATGATTCTTATTAAACGTGTGAAGTTTGGGGCAGATTGGACATTCCATGCCTGAGTTACAGCAAATTCCTATTTAATTGCAGTAACAGCATGCTTTAGCACTTAGCTAAGTGTTTGCTAGCATGTTTCTAGTATGTTGCTAACCTGTTTAGCACTTGCTGGCTCTTTTTTATATGTTATTAGGAGACCACAACAGTGTTAAACATGTCACTTCCTGTTGACAGCAGGTGGCGCTATTACTATAACTGAATATTCTCATGTAGATGTGTTCAGGCCATGACTCTTATCAAACGTGTGAAGTTTGGGGCAGATTGGACATTCCATGCCTGTGTTACAGCAAATTCCTATTTAATTGCAGCAATAGCATGCTTTAGCACTTAGCTAAGTGTTTGCTAGCATGTTTTAGCATGTTTATAGTATGTTGTTAGCATGTTTAGCACTTGCTGGCACTTTTTTATATGTTTTTATATGTCCACAACAGTGTTTAACATGTCACTTCCTGTTGCCAGCAGGTGGCACTATGACTGTAACTGAATATGAGCATGGTCATGTGTTCAGGACAGAACGTTTATTAAAAGTGTGAAGTTTGGCGCAGATTGGACATTGCCTTCTTGAGTAACAACAACATCCTGTTTCATTGAATTAGCATGCTTTAGCACTTAGCTAAGTATTGCTAGCATGTTTTAACATGTTTCTAGCATGTTTAGAAGTCAATGGCATTTTTAACATGTTGCTAGAATGGCATCAACGTGTTAAACATGACACTTCCTGTTATAAGTAGGTGGCGCTATTACTATAACTGAATATTCTCATGTAGATGTGTTCAGGACAGAACGCTTATCAAAAGTGTGAAGTTTGGGGCAGATTGGACATTCCATGCCTGAGTTACAGCAAATTCCTATTTAATTGCAATAATAGCATGCTTTAGCACTTAGCTAAGAGTTTGCTAGCATGTTTTAGCATGTTTCTAGTATGTTGTTAGCATGTTTAGCACTTGCTGGCACTTTTTTATATGTTATTAGGAGTCCATAACAGTGTTAAACATGTCACTTCCTGCTGCCAGCAGGTGGCACTATGACTATAACTGAATATGAGCATGGTCATGTGTTCAGGACAGAACGCTTATCAAAAGTGTGAAGTTTGGGGCAGATTGGACATTCCATGCCTGAGTTACAGCAAATTCATATTTAATTGCAGTAATATCATTCTTTAGCACTTAGCTAAGTGTTTGCTAGTATGTTTTAGCAATTCTCTAGTATGTTGGTAGGATGTTTAGCACCTACTGGCATTTTTTTATATGTTATTAGGAGTCAAGAACAGTGTTAAATGTCACTTCCTGTTGCCAGCAGGTGGCGCTATGACTATAACTAAATATGAGCATGGACATGTGTTCAAGAGATAACTCTTATCAAACGTGTGAAGTTTGGGGTAGATTGTACATTGCCTTCTTGAGTAACAACAAAGTCCTGTTTCATTGAATTAGCATGCTTTAGCACTTAGGTAAGTATTGCTAGCATGTTTTAACATGTTTCTAGCATGTTTAGAACTCAATGGCATTTTTAACATGTTGCTAGAACGGCATCAAAGTGTTAAACATGTCACTTCCTGTTGCCAGTAGGTGGCGCTATTACTATAACTGAATTTGAGCATAGACATGTGTTCAGGCCATGATTCTTATCAAATGTGTGAAGTTTGGGGCAGATTGGACATTACATGCCTGAGTTACAGCAAATTCCTATTTAATTGCAGTAATAGCATGCTTTAGCACTTAGCTAAGTGTTTGCTAGCATGTTTCTAGTATGTTGCTAACCTGTTTAGCACTTGCTGGCTCTTTTTTATATGTTATTAGGAGACCACAAGAGTGTTAAACATGTCACTTCCTGTTACCAGTAGGTGGCGCTATTACTATAACTGAATTTTCTCATGTAGATGTGTTCAGGACAGAACACTTATCAAAAGTGTGAAGTTTGGGGCAGATTGGACATTCCATGCCTGAGTTACAGCAAATTCCTATTTAATTGCAATAATAGCATGCTTTAGCACTTAGCTAAGAGTTTGCTAGCATGTTTTAGCATGCTTCTATTATGTTGTTAGCGTGTTTAGCACTTGCTGGCACTTTTTTATATGTTATTAGGAGTCCATAACAGTGTTAAACATGTCACTTCCTGTTGCCAGCAGGTGGCGCTATGACTGTAACTGAATATGAGCATGGTCATGTGTTCAGGACAGAACGCTTATCAAAAGTGTGAAGTTTGGGGCAGATTGGACATTCCATGCCTGAGTTACAGCAACTTCCTGTTTCATGGCGAAACATCGAAATTTGTCAGGCCGCCGAGGACCCGCCCTTTGACGAAAACTCAAGATCTTCGCAATTTAACGTCGCAAAGGCCTTAAGATTACACTCACCAAATTTGAAGATGATCAGATTAAAACTGTAGGAGGAGTTCGTTAAAGTACGAGGCCTGAAAATGGCAAAAACTGCACAAAAATCTGAGAGGAAGTTCAAAATGGCTGACTTCCTGTTGTGTTTAGGGCTATGCTCCAAGAGACTTTTTTGTAGGTATTAGGTCATTACATGTATGTACCGAATAATAATAATAATAATAATAATAAATAGAGCAATTCCAAGAGGGTCCTCACACCATCGGTGCTCGGGCCCTAATAATAATAAACAGAGCAATTCCAAGAGGGTCCTCACACCATCGGTGCTCGGGCCCTAATAATCCTACCGGAAACAATAGGGCTCTTCGCCCTTTCAGGGCTTGGGCCCTAATAAATAATCCTACCGGAAACAATAGGGCTCTTCGCCCTTTCAGGGCTTGGGCCCTAATAATCCTACCGAAAACAATAGGGCCTTCGCCCTTTCAGGGCTTGGGCCCTAATAAATAATCCTACCGGAAACAATAGGGCTCTTCGCCCTTTCAGGGCTTGGGCCCTAATAAATAATCCTACCGGAAACAATAGGGCTCTTCGCCCTTTCAGGGCTTGGGCCCTAATAATCCTACCGAAAACAATAGGGCCTTCGCCCTTTCAGGGCTTGGGCCCTAATAAATAATCCTACCGGAAACAATAGGGCTCTTCGCCCTTTCAGGGCTTGGGCCCTAATAATCCTACCGAAAACAATAGGGCCTTCGCCCTTTCAGGGCTTGGGCCCTAATAAATAATCCTACCGGAAACAATAGGGCTCTTCGCCCTTTCAGGGCTTGGGCCCTAATAATCCTACCGAAAACAATAGGGCCTTCGCCCTTTCAGGGCTTGGGCCCTAATAAACAGAGCAATTCCAAGAGGGTCCTCACACCATCGGTGCTCGGGCCCTAATAATAATAAACAGAGCAATTCCAAGAGGGTCCTCACACCATCGGTGCTCGGGCCCTAATAATCCTACCGAAAACAATAGGGCCTTCGCCCTTTCAGGGCTTGGGCCCTAATAATCCTACCGGAAACAATAGGGCCTTCGCCCTTTCAGGGCTTGGGCCCTAATAATAATAATAATAAACAGAGCAATTCCAAGAGGGTCCTCACACCATCGGTGCTCGGGCCCTAATAATAAACAGAGCAATTCCAAGAGGGTCCTCACACCATCGGTGCTCGGACCCTAATAAACAGAGCAATTCCAAGAGGGTCCTCACAAATCCCTAATAAATCCTGGCCTTTTGTTTGGCTTTGTTTGTTTTATTGCTGCTTGTATTTCTTCAATACTTGTGTCTCCTTCACACATATTTTTATCTACTTCAGTCAACCTAGCACTTACAGTATTTGAAACTTCGTCCTCACATTCTTGTTTTATACTATCTTTCTTAAATAGTTTCTTATAAAAACAACTCTACTACTTCTATTATCTCCACCTAGTCTGTTACCTTTTCACCTTCTTCATTTACCAGTTCTGTAATATGATTCTTCCTCTGCTTTTTTCCCCCTCTAAATTTAGGAAGAATTTTGTGCATCTTTCTCCCTCCACTGCATACTGTGCCTTACTCCTTACTATTGCACCCTCACACTTCTCCTTTCATACTCATCTATTTCTGCTTTTATCTGAAAGAAACGCTCTTTTCCATACTCAGGATTATTTTCAATTTTCTCTGCTTCTTTCTCCAAAGTACCTTTCATAGCATCAATTTTACTCTTTCTCATAAAATTCCTTTGTTTTGAATATCTAATACTTCTCTTTTTAAAATTTTCCTTTAATTATTTCCCACCACTCACACACATACATTTTCATTATACAAAGGATTTTCCATTTCATATCATCTACTAATATTTTTCCTGTATGGCTCTTCCTTTAGCAGAGATACATTCAAACACCACAGTCCTCCACCTCTTTCTTCCCTATTTACACTCATCTTTACTGTCATGGCAGCATGGTCACTTATTCCTGAAAACTTGTATCTCACGTTTTTCACATAACTTAACATTTCCCTTGTAATTAAACATAAATCTATTTGACTTTTTTTAAGCTTCCCAACACCATTTGTCTTCTTGAAAACTCTCTTTTAAATGGATTTTTCTCTCTCCAGGCATCAACCATATCATCACTTTGCATAAACTCATTTAAATATTTTCTGGACACATCTGATTTGAAATTTGCACTGCTCGACGCATCAAGTCTTGTGCACCATACATTAGAATCCCCAACCCTTATATATTTGCCTGTACACAGCGGCTTCATTTGTTAAAAAATTCCCATTCTTTCAGATTCTACATTAGGCGCATATAAATGAATCAGCCTAAACAATTCATTACACCACATAAACTCTATAACTAGCAATCTTCCTTTACTGTCATTGTATATTTGTTTTACATTATGCACTCTTCCTCCTTTTATCAGAATAGCCACACCACAGGCTCTTTGATTACCATGATTAACAAAAATATCAGGTTTTTTTGTTACGCATTGTGTCTTCAGTCCAATGTGTCTGTTGTAAACATATTACATCTGTTTTTAGCATTTCAGTCAACTGCTCAAACTTATTTGTTTCTCTGAGTCCATTACTGTTCAAACAGTCAATACTCATTAAGTCACACATAACATGCATTATGGATATGAGAAAGAAAAAAATCATTAGGAAAAACCTCAAGATCTACTTTTTTAGCACTGTACTCTTCCATTACTTTCTTTTTTTCTTTTCATCTGTTTGATATTTCCTTCACTTGTGTCCATTTCCTCACCCATATTTGTCGATGGAGTCTCTAACACCACCTTCTCTCCTCCTCCTCCTCCATCTTCCTTCTCCATCATTCTTCCCTCCTCCAGGAATCTTGGTCCTTGATATTTCTTGCTGTCGCCTCCTCGACCTTCACCATAACCTTTGATTATCCCTCCATTGCTCTCTTCAGTCATCTGTTCCGTTGAGATTTTCACATTGCCCGCTCCCGAACTTGTCTCTTTACCTGGGCCCGATTTTTCTCGTCTCCTTCCTTTCCCTCTCTCTATGCACACTTGCTCCGGGCCAACATCATCTCGATGGTTCTCTTTCCCAGTGGCACCTGTTCTGCTGTTGCTTCTCTTTCATTGGAGGTGTCCTCTCTTTCCTCTTTCTCAGCCATTGAAACCTCCTCCTCCTCCTCCTCCTCCTCACCACCATACAGATCCAATGAACTTTCCTCTTCCCCCATCTCCTCTGGAGTTTTACGCAAAAATAAAGCAGTCCTCATCGCACACAGGCTGCAGTTCCCCTCATTGCATTCTCGCACATAATGTCCCTGCTTGCCGCACTTGAAACATTTAAAGTTCGGACAGTCTCTCACGATGTGTCCAGGTTGAATACACAAATGACACACCTTCACCTGTCTGTCATGGATGACTCGAAAATGCTACATTCCTCCCATTGTCTCAAACTTTGTTGAGTATGGCAATGATTTAACAGTATCTGTAAACCTGACTTTTAGGAATCTTGTTCCATCTGCGATGTCAGTCCCTGGCCACATTCTCCTTTTAATTGTTGAAACCACTGTTACTCCCCATTCAGTCAGTTTTCTCAATATCTCTAGGAAAGAAACCACCATCTCAGTATTGCTTATTTCTTTTGTCATGATTCGATTATTCTTTATCCTTAGTCCATCCAATATTTTTTCTTTTCCCTTCTCCTCGTTCATTGTCAGGTCATATTCTCTTGGAGATTTATATCTACATCTGATTACCTCTCCACATTCATCTTTCACTTTCTTCAATAACTCCATCATAGTGATTCTGTCTTCTCCCTCAATCTCTACCATTACTGTTAACCTCCTCTCATAAGTTCGTCTTCTTGGTATATCTTCATTGTCATTCTCTCTCATATTTCTCTTGGCCAGTTTTTTTTTTCCGTCTCCATGTTATGCTTCCTTATTATTTAGCAGCTCAAAAAAAAAACAAAAAAAACAAAAAACAGCCAAAGCTGTTTGGGGAATAAAACCAACCAAAATACACTTTTTTCTTCCTTTCTAAAGTAGAATAAAAAAAAAAAAAAAAAAAAAAATATATATATATATATATATATATATATATATATATATATATATATATATATATATATATATATCAACTTCTAGTTTCAAACAAATCATTCTCCACCTGTTCTCTCCACTACTGCCAAATCACTTCCTGGGACGTACCAACTCAAAGGCGTTCTCAAAGTGGTATGGCCGTAAGCGAAATCTGCTGCCAAAAACGGGCTATTTAAAAGGTTAGAACATTAGTGAAGTAAACTAAAATGCTTACAGCACCTGGTATTCCCAGGCGGTCTCCCATCCAAGTACTAACCAGGCCCGACTCTGCTTAGCTTCCGAGATCAGACGTTCCTTTTTTTATTTTTTTTTATTTTTTTTATTGAAAATTATACAACATTACAGGAATACATCATTACAATAATCACTTGCAGTTTCTATAGTTTTACAAATGCATATATACAGTAGAGCCCGACCGATAAAGGATTTTGATGGCCGATACCGATACAAATATTTGTTGGTTTTAAAATCGGATATTCCGATATATCGGCCTATATATATATATATATATATATATATATATATATATATATATTTTTTTTTTTTTTTTCAGAAACGCGCAACAAAACATTAACAGATTTCCCTAACATTAGTTATTTGTAGTTATTTATGAGTTTTAACTAAAATAATATGATAATGCATTTTAAAAAGAAACTTGTTTCTTTTATTGTCACAACAGAACAGAGGAACATCAAAATATAATTAGTCCCTACATTGCCTTATAAACTACCTTATAAATACAATGTCAGCTTGCTTATCCCTTTACCTGCACTCAGAGGTGGGTAGTAACGAAGTACATTTACTTCGTTACATTTACTTGAGTATTTTTTTGGAAAAATTGTACTTTTAAGAGTAGATTTGAATGTGGGTACTTATTACTTTTACTCGAGAACATTTCTAATGAAAAAACTGTACTTTTACTTCGTTACGTTGGGCGACGTTCCTCTCGTTACTTTATTTTAATGCAATATGTGTTGTTAAATGCGTAAGTGCAATGTATCTTTTTTCTGGGCTCGAGCGGTGCTCAATTCACAAATGAATCACTCTTTTGAGTCGATTCTGTTCAAAGACTTCATCAAACAAGTTGGCAGATCTGTCTAAATCGGTTTGCGAATCAGTTTGAATGATCTGTTCGGTTCCTGCACGCACTGAATCGTCTGAAACGATTTCAATTCACACTCGACTCGGAGTCGTAACAGGAAGATTTAAGGACATCAAGAGCGTTGGATGAAGTGGCAGTGGACCTACAGTACAGTCAAGTGAGAGCAAATCTTCCAATGCATCATATATTTGCCAGCGATGAAGATCTTTATTAGCTGAACATCTTCGTAAGCTGTCTGTGAATGAATGATTCCACAGCACAGGACGATATATTCGATTTCATTTCACTCAGGTAATACATTTTACAACCAAACAGATTATTACGCCATGATAGCACTACTAGAAAGTATGACATTACCCGTTTTTTGGACATATACATTAATTTATACATTAAATAAGCTACCATTGTTCACAGTTTATGAACACCCGCCATCACGCGGTAGTTTGTGTGTATTGTTGTGTAGTGGCGTGCGAACCCGGCTTGAAAACGAATGCCTTGCCTGCCGTCGACACAGTTGAGTTAACCAGTTTAAACGTGCTTGCAGAAATACAGTATACCGTCGATGTACTTTTGTTTGTTTTTTTGTGTTCAGATGTTCAGTAGCAGTCATGAGCGCGAGCACATGTGAAGAGTTTTAACTCAAAGGACAGGCAATGATTTTCTTTTTCGGGCTACAGATTTTACTTTTTGTTGCAAAGAGAGCCAATCTACTTATGAAAACAATAGTCATTTAAATAAAAAAAATCTAAATAATATCATTTTATATATATGACGACTTCAGATGCAAAAGCCTATAAGTACCATCTGAAATTTTCTTCTAAAAGAGCATTTTTATCAAGCTTGTATGTTTATGTTCAGTTATTTCACTTAAATGGCAATGAAAAGTACATATTAATTGTCATTAAAGTGAAATTACTGAATTTAAATATACGAGCTTGATAAAAATGCTTGTTTTAGAAGAAAGTTTCAGATGGCACTCAGAGGCTTATGCATCTGAAGTCTTCATATATATATATAGGCCTATATGATCCGAAGTAAGTTACTCGCTACTTGAGTAGTTTTTTCATTGGATACTTTTTTACTCTTACTCAAGTAACTATTAAGATTATTACTTTTACTTTTACTTTGAGTAAATATTTCTATAAGTACTTGTACTTTTACTTGAGTACAGTTTTTGGGTACTCTACCCACCTCTGCCTGCACTTTTTAAATTCTTTCCATCAAGCTACATTAAACCATTTTCAATCATCAGTTGCTGCCTGCCTTCTAAAACCTACTATTTAGCGATCTAAATCCATTGTGACTCGTTAATGCTGCGGCTGAACGACAGTCTGCAACGTGTTTACTATTACTACTGTCTCTTTAAGAGCTGCGCGCAACGCGTCTAATATACATGCATTTGACAAGCAGATTTTCTTTTACTTTAGACATCGCCGACTTTGTTTATGTAAACCTTGTGTGTATGACAGTATTAGCACAATAAGACTCAAAAGATAACTTAGTCCAGTATCCAGGCGCTGGTAGACAGGCTTTTAGTGCATGTGAGCTTCACATGATGTACGCGCTGAGAAACACATGTTAGAACAGCGCATCAGCACGCGAATTAAATGTTTAACCGACAAGGCATCAAAGCACATGCAAATTATGAACTTTTGTGAACTGCAGTGTCCCTTTCCGCTGCGTTAATATTTTATGTGAATATACGTCGCGTTGTTCAGTATGATGGGCGCCAGAATAGCAACTGATAGAATGCGCGATACTACGATATTTCTTCAAAAGCAGATCGTGGAGACATTTTAATCGTCCACGTTCAAAAATCGTCATATCGCACACCCCTACCATGAACACACTTCACCGATGATTTCACTCGCGGATAACTGGTTCTCTCTGCCCGACTCTGGCTGGATCAGCAGGTTGCAGGATGTGTGGCGCGTTATAGCCTACACGAGTGTTGCCAACAGGGACGGTGTAGAGTGCTCTCTGGTGGACAAACTATACAACGCCAACACTCATGACATGGTTGAAGGGTGTTTCGTCCGTTTTTATTTTATTTTTGAAATATTCATTTATCGGCCATTACAAATGCCGATACCGATAGTTTGGAAAATGCCTAATATCGGCCGATAATATCGGCCTGCCGATAAATCGGTCGGGCTCTAATATACAGTCTCCTCAGACAACCAAAAAGTCCAGCTTATTTATTCACAATTAAAAGTCCTCTTTCTTAGGCAACGTTATTTTGTATTTTTTAAAAGTGTACAGCACATCAGTGGTAAAAATCTTATGAACGTTTTCCAGTACTTTCTCCATTTCAAAATATTTAAACAAGGTTTGCCCATACTTTTCCACCAGTCCTTTAAACACCATCCATATATCTGCTACATAATTTTTATTTTTTGCCACATTCCTCCTTTTCCATATTGCATTTTTCACTAAACCATCAATAAATGAATCACCTTTTTGTTTGTATTATTTTCATTCATACCAAACATTAAGATTGTGTTCCAATTGAAAACATCTTCATTCCCTCTTAAATCTTTCACCAGTTCTTTTGTTTTGTGTTTTAAATTGTTTTTCACAATATAAAAACAGGTGTAAAATCCCCTCATCCTCTTTAAAACAAACCTTGCATACAGCATCTTGTTCCATTCCAAATTTGCACAATCTCATTCCAGTAAAAATAACATTGTGTCTTATAAAATAATCCAAAACTTCCAGGTCAGAATCTAAAAAAGCCCATCTTATATTTTTCCATATATCCTTCTCTTGAATGTCATCAAAATGTCTTAACCAGAGTTCTTGGCTTTTGGCTTTTTAAAAACAGACAAATTAAAATACTGATAAAACGTTTTCACTTTACATGATTTAATACACACCTCTTTGTCGTTGTTACAACACAGAAGGGCAGACACACGGATAAGGTAAAGAGAGTATTTATTATAATCAACCAGCAGAGAGTTTGGCAGTGCAGATGAAGGTGAGTGGATCTGAATTAGTCCCGATGATGTAGACTTGAATGACTCAGTTTGATTTTCTTGCAGATGGGGAACGGAAGGAGATACCAGACCCGGAGAAGACTCAGGAGGACACAGGAGACGAAGACCCACGAGGAAGACTGGAAGGCTGTGAGAGGAATCGACGGAACAGGTAAGTAGCAGTGGAGTCCTGAAGGTAAGCATGGAGATAGAGTTTAGATGCAAACGATACCGGACAATGAGTGAGAGTGAGAGCGGGGTTTAAGTGCTGGAGGTGATTGAAGACTTGATGATGAGCAGGTGTGTGTGATCAGTATTCGGGAGAGGAGGTGCGTCGTGATTGAGTGAGGGTGGAGTCTGGCGTGATTGTAACATTACCCCCCCCCCCTCCACGGCCCGCTCCTGAGGGCCGAGGACCCCGACGTCGTGGCGGTCGGCCTCTTCCCCGAGGTGCGGGTCTTTCCGGATGCGTGGCATGGAACTGATCAAGCAGGTTGGGATCAAGTATATCATTTCTGGGTACCCATGAACGTTCCTCGGTACCGTAGCCCTCCCAATCCACGAGATACTCTAGAAGACCACCACGACGCCGGGAGTCCAAGATTTCATGAACCTCGTAGGTAGCACCGTCTTCTAGGATAAGTGGAAGGGGGGGTTCCGCCGTTGTGCCAGACTCTGAGGGAACAGAAACAGAAGGATAGTGAGGTTTCAATAAGGAGACATGGAAGGTAGGATGAATCCTGTACTGTGGTGGTAATTGGAGTTGATACGTGACAGGGTTGATCTGCTTCACGATGGTAAAGGGGCCAATGAACCTGGGACTCAGCTTTCGGCAAGGCAGACGTAACCTGATGTCCCTGGTGGACAGCCAAACCTTCTGACCTGGTTGATACGAAGGGGTGTCAGAGCGACGAAGATCGGCTGTCATCCTACGTCTGCGCAATGCCCGTTGTAGATGGTGGTGTGCTGAGTCCCAAACCCTCTCACTCTCTCGGAACCAGTAGTCGACTGCAGGCACATCTGATGGTTCCCCAGTCCAGGGGAACAATGGAGGTTGGTAGCCGAGCACGCACTAGAAGGGCTCACCAGTGGTAGGTTGCCGTAGGGAATTCTGTGCGTACTCGGCCCAACCCAGGAACTGGTTCCAAGAGTCCAGGTGGCCATGACAGAAGGTACGGAGGAAACGTCCGATCTCTTGGATCTTCCGTTCTGTCTGCCCGTTCGACTGCGGATGGTAACCAGAGGAGAGGCTAACGGTCACACCTAGGAGTGAGAAGAACGCCTTCCATAGTACCCTGGAGATGAACTGAGGTCCCCTATCTGACACAATGTCTTCTGGAATTCCATAAACTCTAAAGATGTGGTTGAACATCAGCTCGGCAGTTTGAATGGCAGTGGGGAGTCCCTTCAGGGGAAGTAGACGACATGACTTGGAGAATCTATCGATGATTACTAGGATGCAGGTACAGTTATCAGAAGCAGGTAAGTCCGTTATGAAATCAACTCCTAGGTGTGACCAGGGTCTGTTGGGAACGGGCAGAGGAAGTAGTTTGCCAGATGGAAGATGACGAGGGCTTTTCGAGATGGCGCAGTCCTTGCAACCTCTCACGTACCTTCTGACGTCCGCTGCCATATTAGGCCACCAGAAGCGTTCTTTCAGCAGCAAGAGGGTCTCATTGACCCCCGGGTGGCCAGTGCCCAGTGACGTGTGAGAAGTGTGGATGAGAGGAATGCGTCGAGTCGGAGAAAGGTAGGTCAATCATGGTGGGCAACCCGGCGGAGTGTTGACGGAGACATTGGAGGGGGGCAAGGTCTCCTCAGACCAGGTGATGGGGCTTACAAACAGTCTTTCAGGCAGAATGGGTTCAGACTCTTTCGTCATCTCGTTTGGATTATGGAGACTGGATAAGGCGTCCGCCTTGACATTCTTGGACCCAGGGACGTAGGAGATGGTAAAGTTGAACCGGGTAAAGAACAGTGCCCATCTTGCTTGTCGTGGATTTAACCTCTTGGCGTCTCTGAGATACTGTAGATTCTTATGATCTGTCAACACCACGAATGGATGTTGTGCGCCCTCCAACCAATGTCTCCACTCTTCAAGAGCCAGCTTAACGGCTAACAGCTCCCTGTTGCCGATGTCGTAATTGACCTCCGCCGGGTTGAATTTGCGGGAGAAGAAGGCGCATGGATGAAGTCTACCTGGAGTCCCCTGCTGCTGCGATAGAATCGCACCCACTCCTGTGGTAGAAGCATCAACTTCCACGACGAAGGGCTTTTCTGGATCTGGATGGATCAAGAGAGGAGCGGAAGTGAAGGCTTTCTTGAGGGACTCAAAGGCGTGGGTGGCAGAAGGTGTCCAGGACAGAGACTTGGGCTTGTTACGTAGGAGGTGAGTAAGTGGACTGGAGATGGTACTGTAGTTCTGGATGAAACGGCGGTAGAAATTGGAGAATCCGAGGAATCGTTGAAGTCCTTTGATGGTGGTAGGTATGGGCCAACTGCGAATGGCCTCCACCTTCCCCTCGTCCATCCGAATGCCACTGTTGTCGATGTTATAACCAAGGAACTGCACTGAGGGTTGGTGGAAGGAACACTTCTCGGCCTTCAAGAACAGCTGGAATTCCCTCAGGCGTTTCAGGACCTCCGCAACGTGGTGGCGATGTTCCGTCATACTCCGGGAGTAAATCAGGATATCGTCGATGTAGACCAGAACGGACTTGTGGAGGAACTCCCGGAGTACTTCGTGGATGAAGTCCTGGAATACGGAGGGGGCGTTGGCCAATCCATAAGGCATGACCAGATACTCATAGTGTCCAGTAGGGGTCACAAAGGCCGTCTTCCATTCGTCCCCCTCACGTATCCGGATGAGATTGTATGCGCTGCGGAGGTCCAACTTGGAGAAAACAGTGGCACCTCGGAGATGTTCCAGTGCAGCGGGGACGAGAGGAAGGGGATAGCGGAACTTGACGGTGATACGGTTGAGTGCACGGTAATCAATACAGGGCCGCAAGCCTCCATCCTTCTTTGCCACAAAAAAGAAACTGGAAGCAGCAGGGGACGTAGACGGACGAATGTAGCCTTGCTCCAGGGCCTCCTTGATGTATTCTTCCATGGCCTTCTTCTCCGGCAGTGATAGAGGGTAAATCTTACCTCGGGGCACTGGCTCACCCTGAAGCAGATCGATGGCACAGTCCCATGGCCTATGTGGAGGCAGCTTGGAGGCTCGCTGGGGACAGAAGACATCTCTGAAGTGGGCATAACAAGGAGGGATATCCACAGAATGTTTCTCCACAGGGCTTTCGATGGAAGTAGAGCAAAGGGGTAACCTCTTGGAACGTGGAATCGGAAGTGCAGGAAAACAGCTCGGGAAACAGCTACTGCCCCACTTCAGGATCTCTCCTGTCCTCCAGGAGATGATGGGGTTGTGCTGCTCCAACCATGGGCGCCCCAGAATCACATCAGCAGTGGACTCCTCCAGAACCAGTAGATGTTGTTGTTCCACAAGTAATGCTCCCGCTAGAAGTTGAACGGGTCCAGCACTGAAACTCACTAGTCTCCGACTGAGAGGTCTGCCAGTTATCGAGTTGACCTGGTAGACGGATTTCGTGGCAGTGGATTTGAGCTTGAGCTGCCTGCAGAGGGCGCCGGAGATAAAATTGCCTGCGGAGCCTGAGTCGAGTAGAGCGCGGACTGGAATAACAAGATCAGCAGTAATTAGTTCTACTAAAGTAGTGAGAGGCTTCATCTGTTCAATAGAAGGAACTATTGCACTCACCATGGGACGAGGAGGACGAATGGGACATCTTGCCATGTAATGTTCAGTAGAACCACAATATAGGCATAGATGCTGTGTTATCCGTCTTTGACGTTCAGCGCGTGATAACCTTGCATTATCCAGCTGCATGGGCTCGTGGACTGGTTCTGGAGGGCTGATGGACTCAGGTCGGCGGAGGAATGGAAGAGTGAGCGGCTGGTCTGGGTGCTCCTCGAGACACGACTGCAAACGAGTGGCGAAGCGTGTAGAGAGTTGAATAAAACGTTCCAGCCCGATGGAATCCTCGTATGCAGCGAGATGCAACCGTATATGAGGATTTAACCCTTGGCGATATGTGGTAATCAGGGCTTGTTCATTCCACCCACTGGCAGCAGCTAATGTACGGAATTGTAGGGCATAATCACTCACAGACATATTATTCTGCTTCAACTGATACAGTCGTTCTCCAATCGACGAATCCCTGGTGGGCGTTCCAAAAACTTCTCTGAAGTGAGTGATGAAACTGGAGATCGTCTGGATACTGTCACTCTTCTGTGACCATAGTGATTCGGCCCAACGAAGCGCTTTACCATTCATCTGTGAGATTACAAACGCTACCTTTGAGATGTCAGTTGGATATAAATGCGGTTGCATCTCCCAGACCAGCGAACATTGCAGGATGAATCCATTGCAATCCTCCGCCGATCCTGAGAAGGGCGCCGGTCGGGCCATGGGACTGGCGATTACCGGGGGTGAAGAAGTGACGATGTTTGCGGAAGTGGCAGCAAGTGGAGGTGCGGGTAGAACCGGGGGAAGTGCCTGACGAAGATCATCCGCGATGGTATCAAAGGGATCCGAAGTGCTCATGCTGGCGTGCGGTGTTTAGGTCCGGTATTCTGTTACAACACAGAAGGGCAGACACACGGATAAGGTAAAGAGAGTATTTATTATAATCAACCAGCAGAGAGTTTGGCAGTGCAGATGAAGGTGAGTGGATCTGAATTAGTCCCGATGATGTAGACTTGAATGACTCAGTTTGATTTTCTTGCAGATGGGGAACGGAAGGAGATACCAGACCCGGAGAAGACTCAGGAGGACACAGGAGACGAAGACCCACGAGGAAGACTGGAAGGCTGGGAGAGGAATCGACGGAACAGGTAAGTAGCAGTGGAGTCCTGAAGGTAAGCATGGAGATAGAGTTTAGATGCAAACGATACCGGACAATGAGTGAGAGTGAGAGCGGGGTTTAAGTGCTGGAGGTGATTGAAGACTTGATGATGAGCAGGTGTGTGTGATCAGTATTCGGGAGAGGAGGTGCGTCGTGATTGAGTGAGGGTGGAGTCTGGCGTGATTGTAACAGTCGTTCAATCTTAAAAACACTTGCATTTTATTCTCCCCACTCCCACCACCATGAATCATTTCCAACCAATCTTCTGGAATCTTACTTTTAACCTCTTCATATTGTGTTCTTAAAACATTCACATTGTACTCCTCTTTTGCTTCTTCCATTGCATCTATGATTACTTGTACAGGTAAAAACCCCTCTTTGAATTCATATAAAATGTCCCTTACTTTTAAAATGCCCACGTCTACCCACTTCTTAAAATAGAGTTCCTTTCCTTGTGTCTCGATCTTCTTGTTTAAAAATAAGGGTTGCTTTAAAATTCTTTCCCTTCCAACAGGTTTAAAATCCACCTTTGCTAAAAAAAGCCCCCCAAGCGCTTAAAACTTACTTGTAAAATTCCGGTATTCTTTGTATCATCCAATTCTTCAATTTCATCCATAAAATATTGTCTCCTGTTTGTAAACTTCCACACTTATTCAAATAAAACTCAATTGTTCCCTTCCAATCCTCTTTATTTTCATCGTCTAAATATTTCTTAACCACCTTTACCCTCATACTCTTCATTTTTTGTTCCAGATCTACTAGTCCCATCCCTCCCCGTACGAAAAAGAAGTATACTTCAAGTTAATTTTATGAAGTATGCTTAAGTAATGTTCAAGTATATTTTTAAATATACTTTATGTAGTAAGTATACTAATATCAATGTGTACTTAATATAGTAAACTTGTAAGTGTACTATTTCAATACTGCTTGGGATTAAATTGGCCCACTTTTAGTATACAAAAGTATACATTTGAATATAGTACATAAGTGTACTATAAGTGTAAGAGTAGTAAACTACTTAGTTTACTATTTTAATACTAGTACATTTTTTAGTTTATGAAAGTACATACTGGCGTACTCTCAGTAAACTACAAGTTTAGTAGTTTATACTGCAAGTATACTTGTAAGTTTTCTTTAAGTGAACATAATATTATACTTATAGTTTACTATTTATATATTATTTTTGCACTTGCAGTATACTACTATGTTCAAATGTAGACATTATTGTTTTATACTTGAAAAAAAACTTTAACTGTACTTTAATTTGAAAAAAAAAAAACATTTTATTACCTTAATGCATCCTTTTTTAATCAACACTTGAATGTCGGTAAGTTTCATAAAGAAAGGCAACATTTTAAACAAAAAAGTTGAGAAAATAACATTTTTGTCAAAGACTACGCCTTGATCAGATTTAGAACGATGATCAAAACACAGATGGAGTAGATCGAGTCCAACACCCCCACAGCTTCACAGTCGTTTTCTCTTCATGGGTTACCCTTCATTTAATTTGGTAATATTAAGCAGTTCTGATTTACACGCTGTTTAATGTTTGATGATCACGCTATTTTGAGTGAGCAATCTTGTTACAGCTTCTTCTTCTCCTGTGTTTTGATCCAGAGATTCTGTACTAGAAGATGTGTCATAGCGCCAGCTATATAGCATGTATAGCTGGATAATTCAGTCAATGGTGGGGAAAAGTAGAATTAGAGTAAATTCCTTTACACTACCAGTGGACTAGCCTACACAAAAATTCAGATACGCAGAATTAGAAACATTTCTGTTTTATATCAATATTCTAACCAATATTTTCAAACAATGTAAGTTTCATAAGTCTGTGTATGAAAAACTATGTAAAAACTTTTTTAATAGGCTTCTCGATCAAAAGAGTTAACACAACTACAAGCCTAGTATACTTTGAATACTTAATTATACTTCTAAGTATATCTCAATCAAAAGATTGAGTACAACTACAGGCAAAATATACTTGGACTTTTCTCTCAGTATAAGTCAAGTACACTTAAGTGTAATTTTAAGTATATTTCTGAGAAGTACATAAAGTATATTTTTGAGAAGTACATAAAATGTAGACTGAAAGTATACTTTCTTATTTTAGTTTAAAAGAAGTATACCAATAGAACACTTGAATAAACTTCTTTTTCGTAAGGGTCCCTCCTCTGTTGGCCCAATCAAAGTGTTTTAAGCAATTATTGTTTTTTTTTTCCCCCCATAAAAACTCTAAAATGAATTGTTTCATTCTTTGTCTCACCCACAGAGGCATTGAAGCTACATGTAAAACGTACCACATTTTTGATAACATTAAAACATTTACAATTAAAATCTTTCCTTTTAGATTTAAAAACCTGTTTCTCCAAAAAAACAACCTTCTTTCCATCCCATCCACTATTTCGTCCCACATAGTATCCTGAACATTTTTTTCATTTTCTCTAAAAGCACACCTAAAATCTTAATTACCTGCACTTCTGTGAAACTCAAACACCCCGCTAAAATCGGTACCCTCCCAAATCTCATGTATCCAGTTTTCTCTTAATTTATATTTGGTCCTGACCCTTGACAATACCAATTAACTTTCTCCATTACATTTTTAACACTCTGCAAAATTTTCAACTATTTATTGTAGTGTCATCAGCATACTGATAAATCTTATTTAGCTCATTTCCTCTATTCATCTCAATTACACTCAACTGTATGCAAGACTGTATACCCCTCCTTGAACTGCCACCTTACCGTGGTGGAGGGGTTTGAGTACCCGAATGAACCTAGGAGCTATGTTGTCTGGGGCTATATGCCCCTGGTAGGGTCTCCCAAGGCAAACAGGTCCTAGGCGACGGGTCAGACTAAGAGCGGTTCAAAACCCCTTATGATGCCCAAAAAAAGGAGGACCGTGACGTCGCCCGGTATGGCGCAGCCGGGGCCCCACCCTGGAGCCAGGCCCGGGGTTGGGGCTCGTATGCGAGCGCCTGGTGGTCGGGCCTCCCCCCATGGGGTCCGGCCGGGCTCAGCCCGAAGGAGTGACGTGGGGCCACCCTCCCGTGGACCCACCACCCGCAGGAGGGACCGTAAGGGGCCGGTGCTAAGTGGATCGGGCGGCAGTCGAAGGCGGGAGCCTAGACAACCCGATCCCTGGACGCGGAATCTAGCTCTAGGGACATGGAATGTCACCTCTCTGGCGGGGAAGGAGCCTGAGCTTGTGCGTGAGGTTCAGAGATTCCGACTAGAGATAGTTGGGATCACCTCTGCGCACGGCTTGGGCTCTGGAACCACACTCCTCGAGAGAGGATGGACTCTTCACCACTCTGGAGTTGCCCATGGTGAGAGGCGGCGGGCTGGTGTGGGTTTGCTTATAGCCCCCCAGCTCAGCCGCCATGTGTTGGAGTTCACCCCGGTGAACGAGAGGGTCGCTTCCCTACGCCTTCGGGTCGGGGATAGGTCTCTCACTGTCGTTTGTGCTTACGGGCCGAACGGCAGTGCAGAGTACCCGGCCTTCTTGGAGTCTCTGGGAGGGGTGCTGGAAAGTGCTCCGACTGGGGACTCCATCGTTTTACTGGGGGACTTCAACGCCCACGTGGGCAGCGACAGTGACACCTGGAGGGGCGTGATTGGGAGGAACGGCCCCCCTGATCTGAACCCGAGTGGTGTTCTGTTATTGGACTTCTGTGCTAGTTACAGCTTGTCCATAACGAACACCATGTTCAAGCATAAGGGTGTCCATCAGTGCACATGGCACCAGGACACCCTAGGCCGGAGGTCGATGATCGACTTTGTGGTCGTTTCATCCGACCTCCGGCCGTATGTCTTGGACACTCGGGCGAAGAGAGGGGCGGAGCTGTCAACTGATCACCACCTGGTGGTGAGTTGGATCCGATGGCGGGGGAGGAAGCTGGACAGACTCGGCAGACCCAAACGTACTGTGAGGGTCTGTTGGGAACGTTTGGCCGAATCTCCTGTCAGAGAGATCTTCAACTCCCACCTCCGGCAGAGCTTCGACCAGATCCCGAGGGAGTCTGGAGATATTGAGTCCGAGTGGACCATGTTCTCCACCTCCATTGTCAACGCGGCCACTCGAAGCTGTGGCCGTAAGGTCTCCGGTGCCTGTCGAGGCGGCAATCCCCGAACCCGGTGGTGGACACCGGAAGTAAGGGATGCCGTCAAGCTGAAGAAGGAGTCCTATCGGGCCTGGCTGGCTTGTGGGACTCCTGAGGCAGCTGATGGGTACCGACGGGCCAAGCGGACTGCAGCCCGGGTGGTTGTGGAGGCAAAAACTCGGGCCTGGGAGGAGTTCGGTGAGGCCATGGAGAAGGACTATCGGTCGGCCTCGAAGAGATTCTGGCAAACCGTCCGGCGCCTCAGGAGGGGGAAGCAGTGCCCTACCAACGCTGTTTACAGTGGAGGTGGGCAGCTGTTGACCTCGACTGGGGATATCACCGGACGGTGGAAGGAATACTTCGAGGATCTCCTCAATCCCGCCGTCACGTCTTCCATTGAGGAAGCAGAGGCTGAGGGCTCGGAGGCGGACTCGTCCATCACCCAAGCTGAAGTCACCGAGGCAGTCAAGAAACTCCTCGGTGGCAAGGCACCGGGGGTGGATGAGATCCGCCCTGAGTACCTCAAGTCTCTGGATGTTGTGGGGCTGTCTTGGCTGACACGCCTCTGCAACATCGCGTGGCGGTTGGGGACAGTACCTTTGGACTGGCAGACCGGGGTGGTGGTCCCTCTTTTCAAGAAGGGGGATCGGAGGGTGTGCTCCAACTATAAGGGGATCACACTTCTCAGCCTCCCTGGGAAAGTCTATGCCAGGGTACTGGAGAGGAGAATCCGGCCGATAGTAGAACCTCGGATTCAGGAGGAACAGTGTGGTTTTCGTCCTGGTCGTGGAACACTGGACCAGCTCTATACCCTCTACAGGGTGCTGGAGGGCTCATGGGAGTTTGCCCAACCAATCTACATGTGCTTTGTGGATTTGGAGAAGGCATTCGACTGTGTCCCTCGCGGCGGCCTGTGGAGGGTGCTCCGGGAGTATGGGGTCCGGGGCCCTTTGCTAAGGGCTATCCGGTCCCTGTATGACCGGAGCAGGAGCTTGGTTCGTATTGCCAGCAGTAAGTCAGACTTGTTCCCGGTGCGTGTTGGACTCCGGCAGGGCTGCCCTTTGTCGCCGGTTCTGTTCATAATTTTTATGGACAGAATTTCTAGGCGCAGCCAGGGGCCGGAGGGGGTCGGGTTTGGGGACCACACGATTTCATCTCTGCTCTTTGCGGATGATGTTGTCGTGTTGGCCTCATCAGACCAGGACCTCCAGCATGCACTGGGACGGTTTGCAGCCGAGTGTGAAGCGGCTTGGATGAAAATCAGCACCTCCAAGTCCGAGGCCATGGTTCTCAGTCGGAAAAGGGTGGCTTGCTCGCTTCAGGTTGGTGGAGAGCTCCTGCCTCAAGTGGAGGAGTTCAAGTATCTTGGGGTCTTGTTCACGAGTGAGGGAAGGATGGAACGGGAGATTGACAGGCGGATCGGTGCAGCTTCTGCAGTAATGCGGTCCCTGTACCGGTCTGTCGTGGTAAAGAAGGAGCTGAGCCGCAAGGCGAAGCTCTCGATTTACCAGTCAATCTACGTTCCTACTCTCACCTATGGTCATGAGCTGTGGGTCATGACCGAAAGGACAAGATCCCGGATACAAGCGGCCGAAATGAGCTTTCTCCGCAGGGTGGCTGGGCGATCCCTTAGAGATAGGGTGAGAAGCTCGGTCACTCGGGAGGAGCTCAGAGTAGAGCCGCTGCTCCTCCACATCGAGAGGGGTCAGTTGAGGTGGCTCGGGCATCTTTTCCGGATGCCTCCTGGACGCCTTCCCGGGAAGGTGTTCCGGGCATGTCCCACCGGGAGGAGACCCCGGGGAAGACCTAGGACACGCTGGAGAGACTATGTCTCCCGGCTGGCCTGGGAACGCCTCGGTGTCCCACCGGAAGAGCTGGAGGAAGTGTCTAGGGAGAGGGAAGTCTGGGCATCCCTGCTTAGACTGCTGCCCCCGCGACCCGGCCCCGGATAAGCGGTAGAAGATGGATGGATGGATGGATGGATGGATGTATGCAAGACTGAGTGGAACACAGAAAATTAAGTATAACCAGAACTTAACCACTCCTCCAGCAGAAAATAAAATGGTTAATTATATATATATGAACCGTAGCACTCAGGAATATGAAGCTAGCGTACTTTTTCCACCCAGGAGGATGGAGTAGTAAAATCTAATAAAAGTCTGTCTCACTATCTAACACACACAATTAATTGCCCTACTGTTATGTCACACCTATATCATTCTCCCCCAGTTTCCACACAGTCCCCACACAGTCTGCTCACAGAACTCATCAGCATCTGTTCCCATTCACAAAATTAAAAACATAATTAAATAATCTAAAGCCCTATTCGGACGGGTCTAGTTTCACAGGGGGACGTTAGAGAAATTTCTGTTTCACAGACGTACTTTGAGATTTTAATCCTGTCCGAATCTGCCATGTCTGTCTTTTTCTTACACGACCTCTGTAAAAATTCAAGAGCAAATTACCTACTGTTTTTCGTCAAACTCGGCGGTCCTCAGAGAAATCTAATCCCGCGAATATCTCTGATTGCCGAAATGTTTTTTCCAAAACGCTTTTTCTTGTGTGCTTTGGTCAACGTGAACTACCGTACAATTTCTCACTATCGCGCCGGTATTCAAGTTTCTGCTTTTTGCACACCGATAATGGATGTAGATGTGTTTGGTACACTGCAAAGAAATAAAAAAATGAAATCAACAAGAAGAGCCAAATCACGTAAACTGTTAAGACTGGCTACTGTAATATCAGTTTCAGGTAAGATTACTTTCATTTCTGCACTTAATTACATAACGTGTAAATTATATAAGTTAAAACTTTTTATTCCAGTGGGTTTATTATAAGAACCCAGTTCTATAAAATCATGATGATAAATGTATGTTTAGTTTTTTTATACTACAATTTTTATAAAATGTTTACAAAACACTAAATACGTTAAGACGTTTTACTTTATATTTCAAAGTGCTTAATTTTAAAAGTACTTAATTTCAAAATACATTTGATCAAATTTCATAAATTGTGTTCATTGGCAGTTTTTAAGTTATATTCCTGAAATGTACTTGTATATAGTTTGCAGCATGACAACTGCACCAAGTGCTAAGAAGGAGCGCACCAGCACCTTCTGGGAGACCGATGTGCTGCAAAATTTTGGGGAAACTGAGTGGTACCTCAACTTCAGAATGCCATAGGAGGCCTTTTTAAATCTCTGTGACCTTCTTCATCCTTACATACCAAAGTAAACCATGAAGACCACAGTGAGTTTGGAAAAAAGGGTTGCTCTGACACTTTACAAGTTAGCAAGTAACATTGAATTCCATGATGTTGCAAACCTCTTTGGAATTGGGGTGAGCACTGCCTGTAATGTGTTTTGGGAGGTGTGTAAGGGTCTCTGCCAACTGAAAAGGAAGTTTATTGGAATGCCAAAAAGTGAAGTAGACGTGAAAACCATAATCAGAGGATTTAAAGAGAAGTCAGGGTTTCCCATGTGTGCTGGGGCCCTGGATGGAACACACATTCCCATCCTAGCACCCTCCAGCTTTCACACTGATTACTACAACAGAAAGGGGTGGTACAGCGTGATACTACAGGGCTTGGTTGACCACCAGTACATGTTTCAAGATTTTTATGTTGGCTGGCCAGGGAAGTGCCACGACTCTTCTGTTTTTCAAAACTCAAAACTACATGCAAAGCTGGAAAATGGCACATGCTTTCCACCACTCACCAAGACAATACAAGGTGTTGACATTCCTGTGCTGATTGTGGCTGACTCTGCCTGTAGCCTCTCTCGTAATGTCATGAAACCGTTCCCAGAAGGAGCTGCAAGAGGGCCCCAACTGCAATTCAATGCATGTCTGAGTAGGGCAAGAATTCATGTGGAACATGCTTTTGGTTGTCTAAAGGGCAGATGGCGTTGCCTAATGAAGCGCAATGATAGTCAAACTAAAAACATTAAGTTTGTTGTTGCAGCTTGCATTGTGCTGCACAACTTTTGTGAGTCCTGGAAGCTGGATTTCCCACAGGAGCAGAGCACAGCAGAGATGCCTGAAGAGGAAGACACAGCAGGAACATGCAGATGATGAAGGTACCCTTGTTACACCCCAGCAGCTTGACCCGGCCAGCTCTACTGCAAAGCAAATCCATGAAGTATTAATATGGTACATTTCTGAAAAGCAGTGATTGTTGATATGTGCAATGTGATTAAACATATTCGCTTAATATTTTGGTAGTTTTATTTATTAATTTTTTTCATTTCAAGCACCTTTGTAAATGGTTCTTTTGTAAGATCAACACAACTGTTTGTACGAACCAAAAAAAGTTACAATGTCTAATAAAACTTATGACATGTATCGAACATTTGTCTCTTTACTTTTAACGTGAACTGGATTTTAACATATTCAAGTTTCACCATTAGGCATTAAAGTGCAAAAATGTAAACGTAATATAGTGCAAAAAAATAACTTCCTACATTTTCACGACATTATTGTTCCTAGAACAGTTCTTTAAACTTGTACAAACAAGTGCAACTGCACAATAATGTTTGCAAAAAAACAATGCCCAGAAAAAACTAGTGGTCATTTCTTTGGTCAGACAGTGAACGTTGATCTTGGACAACTGATGTTGACAGATTTTGGTGTGAGGCTTCACCAGGTGGAAAAGCAAATGGATCAGATGGATAGTAGTGCTGAGCTGGATATTGATATTGTGCAAACGAAGTTGAGGGTCCATACTGTGGCATTGCAGGTCTAAGCACTTGCAGAATTTGAACCATGAATTGCTGGGTATCTCGAGTACGCCTGTCTTCAGCTTCCTGACACTTCATCTCAAATTCAAGATGTGCTCTTTCCAGATCCAGTCTGGCCTGCTGGAACTGTCTCTCCCAGGCCATGTGCTCCTTGTCAAGACGCTGTTCAACCTCTGCTGCTGTTGTATCTTTGTCATGTTGTATTAACATGTTTATCCCTCTCTCCATGGCTTCCATGATTTGAGTTTTTTTGCCTTTGCGTTTATGCCCTGATGAGAAAGATCACAAAATTGCATTGCATCATAAGACAGTTATATGATAATACAATATGTCATGATAATGAACATGCTCAGTATTGTTATTGTGGAGACTTCAAAATGTAATAATTCCTAATGAATTTATTTTTGATATTTTGAATGAATTTTAAAAATACTTTTTAACCGGTAACTTTGTTTCTGGACAGTATTTCAAAGTTTAAAAAAATTTCACTATGGTATTCGCCAACTATTGAAATACTGAATACTTCAAGACCTACACTATAATGTACTATTGTCACAAACTGCTCCGAGACACAAAGGTTGAGAGCAGCTTTATTTGAAGCGTAATCCAGAATCGTAATCAGCACAAGCAGGGGGCAAACACAGGAAGGCAGTCCAAACAAAAAAATAAACAAACAAACAATAAAAACAGGCAGGGGTCAGAGGCAAAAGAGTAATCCAGGGAACAGGCAAGAAATCCAAAAACCAAGAGACATGAAACCAGGGAAAACGCTCGGAGATGCAGTGCAACAACATACAAAACTTCACAGTGAGTGATGGGGTGAACCAGGCTCACAGTATATGGGGTGAACTAAACAAGATGAGATACAGGTGAATGTGATAATGAGTGCTGATGAGTCCAGGCAGAGAATGATGGGAGATGTAGTCTGTGAGTGAACATGAGAGTCTGGTGTGGAGTGCCCTCTGGTGGCTCTCAAGGGCACTCCAGCTGGTGACCGTTACATAGCCCCCCCTTTAACCCTCTGGGGTCTGAGCTGTTTTCTGGGCCCTGGAGGTGTTCTGACATGCTCTAACATTTGTGGTTATTTCTGTTACTTGTGACATTTTCATGGCTAAAGTCTAATTACACTGTATTCAGCACAAACTCTGCTACAATAATATATCAGCAGCATTTATGTAAAAGTTTGTAGTTTTGAGATAATGACATTTATGCGTGGTTTGTGAAAATGCAAAAAGAAATTCTCACTGAAATAAGGCAATGAAACCCATACTGATTATTTCTTCACAAGACTTTTGAAAATTGTATGACGTAGCCTAGAATATTTGCTCTAAAACTATGTGAAAATCACCCTGACTGCTCATTCAGAGAAGACAATATATTGATTTAAAATTTTTACGACATGTTTTGTGTGAGAAAGCTTTATGCTGGAGCTCATTAAAGGGATAGTTCACTTTGAAAATAAATTTTGGTATGTTTTAGCTTACCTCAAGGGCATCCAAGATGTAGGTGTCTTTTTTTCCGCAGTAGTTTCAATTTGGATATTTTTAGGTCAAACCGTTCTTGTCTGTCAGTCATATAATGCAGGTCGATGGTCACTGTATCAAAACACAAGCACAGAGTCCAAATTAAAACAATTCCCCATCGTCCAAATTAAACAATTCCCCATCGTAAGTACACATTGATGGCCTAAGACACGAAACGAGTGGTTTGTGTGAGAAAATGAACAGTATTTATATCGTTTTTACCTCTTGTAACACAGCACACGTCCAAATGATCTGACGGCGCGGGCGGGTATAGATGTATACATAGATGTCGCCTTGGCTACGGTTACTTCCAATGAACTGCAGTAGCAAAGGCGACATCTAGTGTATACATCTATACCCGCCCGCGCCGTCAGATCATTTAGACGTGTGCTGTTTTCAAGAGATAACAACGATATAAATACTGTTCGTTTTCTCAAACAAACCGCTCGTTTCGTGTCTTAGGCCATCAATGTGTACTTATGATGGGGAATTGTTTAATTTCGACAATGGGGAATTGTTTTAATTTGGACTCTGTGCTTGTGTTTTGAGACAGTGTCCATCGACCTGCATTATATGACTGACAGACAAGAACGGTTTGACCTAAAATATCAAAATTGAAACTACTACGGAAACAAAGACACCTACATCTTGGATGCCCTTGAGGTAAGCTAAAACATATCAAAAATTATTTTTAAGTGAACTATCCCTTTAATATGTAAGCTTTTCACACCTGAGAAAGACAAAGACCCTCCCCTAACGGCCCTATTAGGAGCTATCAGGCCCTGTCATTCTGAGCAACCTTTCACAAAGAATGAGGAGATTTAAAAAAGAATGGCTTTTAGATTGTTTGGATTTATTTACAACACAACATAATCCAAAGATACAACATAATCCATTGTGCCATTCCTAAAAACATTGTACATACCTTTCATTTCCAAGGTGTTTGATTTTCACTTTACCATGTTCATGTACAGAGACTCATGTGAATGTTGAAGTCAGCAGCATCTGGGCCCTGAAAGGAAAAAAAAAGTGAACATACTGATATCAAGAAAAAGGCCTGCACGATTTTGGGAATAAATTTTATATTTTTCTGGTTAAAATTGCTTTTTAAAATTTACAGAATACACACACACACACACACACACACACAAATGTTTCCAACAATATATAATATAATGAACACCAGGTTTGTTGTGCCTTGTAGGCATAGGCTATGCACAGTGCTGGATAAAAAAATAAAAACAATAACCTATAGCAGCCTATAAATCTTCCAAAAGATTTCAGTAACAACTAAGCTAGAGAAAAATATATTGATTATGACTTCAAATGTTTCCATTCGTTATGATGATATGAAATGAGATAATAGTAAAAACATGAAGCCGTTTGGTGCGTTTTGCTTTTCAAACGCGATCGCAATCCAAAATATGATACATTCAAACGTGATCGCGCTCAAATATAAAACATTATGGTTACCATATAGCCTACATATCTACGTTTGAGCAGATATCCACAAACACAGTAACAGTAAACACAGGTCTAAATATTATAATATTCACCATATATCTAGCAACAGTTCAACTGCAATGTGAAATTTATGCAACAACAGCAAACTAATATGTAAGAATTTCTTACCTTACATCTTTCTTGTCTTCAAATCGCGTTCTTCTTCTTATGATGTAAATCCAATGTAAGCTCAGGCGCGTCTAAAAGCAGAGACTTGTTGAAGTGTTTTGGTGTTTTGTTTTTGAGGTAATGAGCGCGATCGCGTTCCATGTGGAGATTTGCATGTGAATCTCTTTTGCGCGAGTGGGCGTGTTAAATAAAAAAATAATTAGGGGACTTCCGGTGGCGCGCGCTGCAAGATGGCTGCACAGCACTAGGCTCCTGACTAAACCCCCCTAATTGAACGTTGTTTCTTCACGCTGAGGAAAAATATCATATGTTATCACAGCTGTACAAGTTTTATTTCAAGTATGGCAACTAAGAAATCGAGTTCACCACAGAAATCGGCAGCGGGCTGCAAACGACTCAAAACACTCGAGGACGACGTAGCCTCAATTGTTAACCATGCAATCGAAGCACAACAGGAGGCCATGCGCGAAATGGTCTCCCGCATGTTGACAGAGGCAATACAATCGGCCCTTAAGCCATTCAAGGACTTTATCGACGAAAACAACGCTGCTCTCCGTTCGATAAAAGAGGAAATGGATTCCGTGAGTAAAAATGTGGCGTCAATCACAACCAAAGTGGATAATCTTCAGTGCAATTTTCGCAGCACTAAAAAGGACGCGAACCTCTGCCTATCTCAGCTTGAACAGATGCAACGAAAATGCAATGACCTCGAAGACCGGTCACGTCGCAACAACGTCCGCCTGGTCAATCTACCAACTGGAATGGAAGGGGACGATCCGGTCGGTTTTCTACAGAAAATGCTACCTAAATGGATCCCCGACCTGTCGGCGCGCTCAAATCGGATCGAGATTGATAGAGCTCACCGAGTGTATTCGAGTTCCAACTCACCAAAACCACGATCGTTGATATTCCGGCTCCTCCGCTATCCTGACAGGCAAGCCATCCTTCAGGGAGCCCGGAAAGCAAAACCCACTTTGCCCGGAGGAGCGCGCCTGGAATTCTACGCCGATTACAGTCACGAGACAGCTCAAAAGAGGAAAGCGTTTTCGACCGTAAGATTCAAGCTTCATCAGAAAGGCGCAGAAACTTTCCTAATCTACCCAGCATCGCTGAGAGTCTCCCACAAGGGTCAGAAATACTCGTTTGAATCACCGGAGAGTGCTGAAAAATATCTCGAGGGTCTTGATGCCGACGCGTCAGTATCCACTGTTCGTAGATCCTTAAACTTCCCGCTACCGTAGGAAATGGAGGGGTAGACCTGACCATAAGGTGACATTGTTTGATTTTTTGCTGAATCACAATACATGGACCAATTCCCTATCAACGTATACAGACTTTAGTTCACCAGAGTGAAATGGTAAATTATTTTATTTACAAATAATTGCATTGTGTCAAACTATTTTCAGTTTTCAAAATTTAATTTTCAATTTTCAAATTGTGCTGGTTGTAGATAGTTAATTATGAAGGTCGGGTTCTACTCAGAAAATGCGGACTAAATTACAGTCCTAGCTTAGTTAAATCTGGTTGCTGTAATTCTAGTTATGAGAATAGCGTAACCTATGTTTTGAGTTTGGAATATTTGTTCTCTAATTTAAACCTCCTCAACTGTCAAATTCATAGGGGGCTAAGAAGGTTATAGTGTTCAGACATTGCCTCGCGATCGCCACAGACGTTTGCTAAAAAGGGAAGGGGGGAGGGGGAGAGGGAGGGGACGCTTAGGCGTTTAAAGCACTCGGGACATTTTCTGTTTTTGTTTTTGCTCATTATTACGTTTGGAACTTTAATGGTACACTCAATAACTTGCTCTAACCATTACATGCTAATTTGTGATTGTCTGGTTACTACAGACTATGGTTAAAATAAACACGTTATCTTTAAACGTCAGGGGGTTAAACTCTCCTATTAAACGTACACGAGTGTTAGATCTTTTACACAGGAAAAAGGTTGATGTAGCGTTTCTTCAGGAAACCCACCTGACTACCACGGATGCTAAAAGAATGCAAAATAGGTGTTATATCCCCATAGTATCATCTAGCTGTAAATCTAAGAAGAAGGGAGTGACAATTTTATTTAAACGTAATTCTAACTTTATTATTGAGCATACAGGTTCTGATGAGAATGGTAGAATTGCATATTGCTGTACGTTAATAGAAGGAAAGAGGTTAGCATTTGTTAATATTTATGCTCCGAACTCTTATGACGCCTCCTTCTTTCCAAATGTCTCCAAAATCATACTATCTCTCCAAGGCTATTCAATTATCATTGGATCTGATATGAATGCCGTGCTCGACACAGTTTTGGACCGTTCCAATCCTTCAGTTTCAGTAACACAAGCTCAGTCTTCTACAGCACTGAGATCCCTCATTAAAGATATAGATGTATGTGATGCTTGGCGTATACATAACCCAACAGCCAAAGAATACACCTATTTCTCCCCGAGTCATAAATCATTTTCAAGAATTGATTATATTTTACTCTCATCTTCGTTACTTTCAGGGCTAATCAATATTGAATTTCTACCACAAAGCGTTTCCGATCATAATGCTGTACTAGCACATCTTCAGATTAATACATCTTGTAAACCATCCCGATGGAGATTTAATAATTTTTTACTGCAAAATGAAGACTTTCTTTCTCAACTGAGAGCAGAACTGATTGAATTTATCAATATAAACAAGGGCTCTGTTGCTAATCAAGAAATGCTATGGGCTTCCATCAAAGGGTTCTTAAGGAACAATGCTATCTCCTTTTCGGCTGAGCTTAAAAAAAAATCATCTTGAACAAATATCAATGTTAGAGAGAAAATGTGGGGAATTAGAAAAGGAATTAAGCAATCAGTTTTCCAATGAAACACAACAAAAATTACATTTAGAGAGGGTCGCACTTAATGATCTTTTGCGAAGAAGAGCAGAGTATTTAATGCACATTACAAAACATAAATATTATATAGATGGAAGCAGACCGAGCAGACTTCTTGCGCTTACTCTTAAAAAACATGAGCGACGTTTTAACATCCAAGCGATCCAGAGTTCAAAAAATGTTCTCACCTCACATCCCACCGAGATTAACAAAACGTTTATGTCATTTTTTGAAAAATTATATTCTTCAGAATCACAACCCAGTAATGATCAGTTAAAAAAATTTTTTGATCAGTTGAGCTTAAACATGCTTTCAAAGGAGGAAGCTGACAAACTTGAATCTGAAATCACCATAGAAGAATTACACTGCGCATTATTAAATTCAAGTAAAGGAAAGTCCCCGGGAATCGACGGCTTACCAGTGGATTTATATCTAGCACTGCATGAAAAGACTCAAATCCGGCAAAATACGGGCATGGTAAACTCCTGTGTAATTTGATGTTTGCCGGATGTATGCGGGAAAAAGCGGATCAGAGTAACATGGAACAGTATATTTCCAGATAAACTCGGAAACCTCACATATGCGGACATATACAGGAATCCGTGAAATTTCACGGACATATACAGCTGAAACACTGCTGGGTGTGAGAGGACTGACAACTGTTAGGTGTGAAGACCTTTCATATGTTAATGACTGACACTAAAGGTGCTGTTCTCAGAGGGAGGGGTGGCCAGGGAGGACTTCAGGGTTGAGAATTTTCTCTGGATTACTATAGGCTAAAGCAAACAAGCTTTTTGTACAGAAAAATAAATAAATTCTTAAGGACCTGAAACACAAAACCGACGTCAAAGAACTAGCAATGACTAAAGCCGACTCTAGGGTTGGCTCACGTCGCCTGTGTCAGGGCCTTAAAACCACTGCATGAAAAAAAGTCTCTTAATCAAATATTTTTTATAAAAACAGGACAAAATAAACACCCAGTCTGAACATATACGTTCACAAAAACATCTGAATATTTAATGAAATAAACAAAGGAATTTAATTAGTGCTGGGAAAAAATTAATCGCATCCAAAATTAAAGTTTGTGTTTGCATAATATATGTGTGTGTACTGTGTATAATTATTCTGTAAATACACACATATGCATGTATTTATTTAAGAAATATCTGCATGTATATACTGTATATACATTTATACACAATTTATATTATATATAAATATAAATAATTTAATAAAAAAAATCTTAAATATATACATGCATATGTGTGTATTTATATATACAAAATAATTATATACAGTACACGCACATATATTATGCAAACACAAACTTTTATTTTGGATGCGATTAATCGCGATTAATTTTTTTCCCAGCAATAAATTTAATGGAACAAATAAAGAAAAATGAACCAAACATTTCAGAATATCTCAAATTTTATTGTGAAGTTTTACAAATTGCAGACAACAACAATTGTCACCTTTTTTACAATTGGCTTTTAGCTTGCTTAGTTGGGGAAATTTAATTTAATATTCAACAATATTATTGATCTGCCTGCGTTGACACTATTATATGAGATCTGAGCTGAGCTGGACGATGACATCACGGTTTTCTCCAAAGTGGCTATATATATCCACATTTAAATTTATTTATTTATGTATACAACAAAATGAATCACCACTGAACTGACTTAAGCTGGACTGTGAAGCTATTTTCTTCTGGAAACAAACTGTCTTGCATTATTTTCCTGTTATCTCTGTAAAGCTACTTTGAAACAATCTGTATTGTAAAAAGCACTGTATAAATAAAGGTGACTTGATATTTATTAAAAAGGTAGAAGGAACCTGAGCTTTTCTACTCCACTGAATTGAAGACCGAGGTCACTACAGTTAAAATCTCTTGCTGATTTAATCCACCTTTAAACTATTAATGTCTATGAACAAATAGCCTATGTATTTTTATGTTTGTGTGCCTCAGCGTTTCTGAGTGAACACCGCTGGTTTACTCACTATTTTAAAGTGTACTGTCGATCACGTGATATGACGTCATGACGTGCAGCTGACGTTACCTGAAAAATCTGTCCAAGATGGCTACCCTCTTGAGCGACGTGTATCAAGAATGAAACAACTTGTAAGTAAACCAAAACACTTCAAAACTACTTTGCTTGTTGTAATATTGTAAGAATATCATATTACACGTGATATTTGACTTAGACAAGGCTATTTTTAAGTTGCAAGCGCGGTGCCGCGGGCGCGATTGCCGTCAGTCCGCCTGCTAGTTACAGATAATATCCTGTGTACTGTTAATGTCGTGGCAGGGCAATAATGTTAACGTTAGTCAATAACCCTTTTCAGCAAGCGATAGTCCTTCTGTTTTTGAGTGTGTTGCTGCTGTTTGTGTTAAGCGCCCTGCTCTGGCAAGTTCAATGTGATGTTATCTACATGCTGATGCACCCAAATGAGCTAGTGGCTAACGTTAGCAGTTACGTTAACTTTTACTCAAACAAAGTTAAGGTTATGGACATAATAGTTACCGAATGAACTATGCAAGTTTTTATTAAACCCTTTACAAATGTCTTTTCATTATAGGTTTAAGTGGAAGGAGTGCAGTGAGCATCCCCAAAATCAAGGTGACTCAAATGTTAATTTAGTCTGTAACTATTTTTCACCATTTATTTTATTTGGAGCCTAATTCATTAGCATCAATTAAACGTCTCTTAAAAATTAAATCTCTTGCTGTCTGTCTTTGTGTGCATGTGCAGACCTACATTGTCACCAGAGAGCAACATTACATTTCACCAAGTTACATTCACTTGAAATTCTGTATCATTAATTTGTCATTAAAGAGGTTGATTGCATAATTTGACTGGTTTCATATTGATTGTTTTATCTGTGCAGGTGAAGGACTTCTTGGGGAAATGGCCGGCTCTTCGGATTGAATCACAGGTAAAACAGACTCACTTCTCTTTTCTGCCACTCTTCACACATATTTCACTGCCAAATTTTTAATATGTATCACATTCAAATGGAACAGCAAATGCCACTATTCACTGTGTGTAAGAACTATCACTTTGCATGTGACCATGTTGCTCAACAATGTATTTTAACGGAACATGTTGCATCACAAATGTGTTTTCTGTTGCAAATCGAGTATTAGTCTTTTTATATAATTATTTTTGTTTGTTTTTGTAGCTTTGTGCTGAGTTCCAACGCATTACAAACATCAACATACGGAACCAGTTCTATGCTGTGCTTGACCAACACACACCTGCACTGGTGGCCTTGTATAGGCAGAAGGCGGCACGAACCGGTAAGATATCAGAGGCGCTGAGTGACATCTTAAAGACTTATGAACTGATATGTTTTGTCTCTTATGTTTACTGTGATGGCCAACTTATTCAAACTGAAAATTCACTTTTGAGGTTCTTGCAGATTGTGAATCCATTTAAACGCTTTTTAATTTCAAACTTTACAGGAACCCGTAAAGCGCCTCCATAATTCAGAGAACAACCCACACAAATACGATCCACAAACCGGGTAAGACTGCGTATTGTATACTGTAAATGTTAGTTTAATCTACCACTATATGGATTTGAAATACTAAAACTGAATTTCATTAATGATGCCTGCAACTTTTTCCCCCAGAATAAATTCATCACATAACCTGGCTGTGACCACTTATCTCTTCAAAGAATTAAGGACAACTTTTACAGACGTTGACCCTGAATGTGCAAAAGGTAATCTTAAAGATGTTGTAATCATTTTAATGTCCTCTGTTTTACTTAGTTTTATTGGCATTACATTTATTTATGATTTATTTAACAGGTTGCAAGACGTATTTTGAGACTTTGCGGAGGAAGTATTCTTTGGCTCAGCCTGAAAAGGCCAAGAAAAGAAACACTATGAAGAACACTGCAAAGAAAGAGACGGGTAAGTTAAGAAACTGGTTAAGCAGTTGTTGTTTTTTTCTTCTTCAGAATGTAACTGTCCTCCTCTCTGTGTTTTAGTGGTTAAATTACTGTCATGTTTTGCAGTTGCTGGAGACCATGTCCAGTGTTGTACAAACCCAACACATAAAGGGAACTGTGGAAGACTGCAACAATAGAACTGATGTCTGATGAAGATGCTATTGTTGATGGAAGGCCAGTGTGGATGCTGAGGTCTCCACCAAACAGAACCACAGAGTTATCTGCTCTCTGCCAGGTACTACAAACCAGACTAGAGGCTGACCCACGCTACGTCACACCACCAGTGCATCATGGCAGTTGGAAAAAATTAATATTTACATATATACACTTTAATTTCTATATTTATTTATTGATTTTAAATTGTTTTATATTGTATACTTTGTATATTTGTTCCTTTTTGATGTGCATGTTGCTGATCTCCACGTTTTGTATTTTATTCCTTTACACCTTTGTTAACATTTCTTTTTCCCCATTCATTTTAATGTATGTTTATAATGTTCATGTTATATTTGTTTTTGTTCCTTTAAATTTTCATCCCCTCAAATATTTTTGTTCCCCCATTCCTTTTTAATGCTTGTTTATAATGCTCTTTGTAATGTTTTATTTACCTTAATAAAAATGTCAGACTTTCTCATTGTTCTTTGTGTGTGTTTTTAAAATTATATTTGAATGTATTAAAATTGGGGTAAGGGGGGTTTAGTGTATACTGAGCAATATCTGCATAGCTGGCTTATAACCAATCAAATCACTGTGCGAAAAGGCCTAGGGTGGGTTATGTTCTAAAAGTAACCAATCAAATCACTTTCCTGGGTTTTCAATGTATCCTGTCCTCCAATAGTGGTCTGGGTAATGGGAGTGGTTTTAAAAGAAAAGGACCAATAGGGGGGAAGGCCAAAAGGTGCACAAAGGTGTGAAAATGTTCTCTTGAAAAAACCTTTGAGGGATTACTTGCCATGGCAACAAATGGCTGTAGCACAGGAGTATACGTCCACAACATACATCCGATTTGGTATCATTTCGGATGTATACGGATATATACAGACCCATGGAATTTGAGCTATCCGGCCAGTATACTCCCGGATTCTTCCGAATTCCAGCAGTGTATACAGGAGTATACTGGTCCGGATACACCTCTTTTCATGCAGTGTAGCGCTGTGGGATCAACTTGGACATATCTGGTTAGATACTATAAATGAGTCCATATTCAAAGGCCGTTTTCATAAAGATCTCAATACAGCTCTAATCACGGTTATGCCCAAACCTGGCAAAGATCATTCAGACTGTTCTAATTATAGGCCCATCTCCTTGATTAATGATGACGTTAAAATGTACGCTAAAGTTATTGCCAGGCGTCTACAGTCAGTGATTCATAAATTAATTGACTCGGATCAATCAGGATTTATAACAGGTCGCTTAGCTTCGGACAATGTTCGTCGAGTTTTACATATCATTGCTGAATCCGAGAAATTAGAAACGCCCAGCGGCCTCCTGTTTATTGACGCCGAAAAAGCCTTTGATCGGCTGGAATGGAGCTATCTATGGTATGCATTGAAGAAGTTCAATTTTGGTGACCATTTTATTAGAATGATTCAAACTCTATACGCAAATCCCATGGCCAGGGTTTCTACTGGTGGACTCATTTCAGATTCTTTTACTATTTGCCGAGGCACAAGACAGGGGTGTCCGCTTTCTCCTTTTATGTTCAACTTATCGTTAGAACCTTTGGCACAGTATATTAGACAATGTAAACGTATTACCCCAATTCAGTTAGGCTCAACAACCCATTGTCACGACTTGGGGAAGTACAAAAGGTGCGAGGACTCAAGTGCGGAAGAGTGGTTATTTATTAATAAAGAAAGAACAAACACAAAACAAAACCCACGAGGGGGAAAAACATAACTAGTAAACACAATACCAAACAAAACCAGAACATGAAACTAACTGCAGGGTCACGGGGAAACAAGAAACATTTGACAACGAACCAACACAGACAGCAAACAAGAGGGGACTTAAAAAGGGAATAAATCAAGAGGGAACAGGTGGAACAAATAATCAATAATTAGATAACAAGATGGGAGGGGCTAGACAATAGACACGAGCACATGGCCCAAAATAACAAAACACCCATGTGCAGCACAAGACAGGACAGGCATGTGACATTACCCCCTCCCTACGGAGCGGCTACCAGACGCTCCATCAGGCCAGGCCAGGGCGGGACGGGAGGGACAGACCAGGGAGGGACGGGAGGGACAGACCAGGGAGGGACGGGAGGGACAGACCAGGGCGGGACAGACCAGGGCGGAGACGACAGTCCAACGGGCGGCCAGGGCGGAGAAGACCCCTCGGGCGGCCAGGGCGGAGAAGACCCCTCGGGCGGCCAGGGCGGAGAAGATCCCTCGGGCGGCCAGGGCGGAGAAGACCCCTCGGGCGGCCAGGGCGGAGAAGACCCCTCGGGCGGCCAGGGCGGAGAAGACCCCTCGGGCGGCCAGGGCGGAGAAGACCCCTCGGGCGGCCAGGGCGGTGAAGACCCCTCGGGCGGCCAGGGCGGAGAAGACCCCTCGGGCGGCCAGGGCGGAGAAGACCCCTCGGGCGGCCAGGGCGGAGAAGACCCCTCGGGCGGCCAGGGCGGTGAAGACCCCTCGGGCGGCCAGGGCGGTGAAGATCCCTCGGGCGGCCAGGGCGGTGAAGACCCCTCGGGCGGCCAGGGCGGTGAAGACCCCTCGGGCGGCCAGGGCGGTGAAGACCCCTCGGGCGGCCAGGGCGGTGAAGACCCCTCGGGCGGCCAGGACGGTGAAGACCCCTCGGGCGGCCACGGCGGAGACGACCCCTCGGGCGGCCAAGGAACAGTCACCGGTTCAGGAACTGAAACAGACTCCAGCGGCTCAGAAACTGGAACAGACACTGGCTCTGGCTCAGAAACTGGAACAGACACCGGCTCCGGCTCAGAAACTGGAACAGACACCGGCTCCGGCTCAGAAACTGGAACAGACACCGGCTCCGGCTCAGGAACAGACACTGGCTCAGGAACTGGAACAGACATCACCGGCTCAGGAACAGACACTGGCTCTGGCTCAGGAACAGACACTGGCTCAGGAACTGGAACAGACATCACCGGCTCAGGAACAGACACTGGCTCTGGCTCCGGCTCAGGAACAGACACTGGCTCCGGCTCAGGAACAGACACTGGCTCCGGCTCAGGAACAGACACTGGCTCCGGCTCAGGAACAGACACTGGCTCCGGCTCAGGAACAGACACTGGCTCCGGCTCAGGAACAGACACTGGCTCCGGCTCAGGAACAGACACTGGCTCCGGCTCAGGAACAGACACTGGCTCCGGCTCAGGAACAGACACTGGCTCCGGCTCAGGAACAGACACTGGCTCCGGCTCAGGAACAGACACTGGCTCCGGCTCAGGAACAGACACTGGCTCCGGCTCAGGAACAGACACTGGCTCAGGAACTGGAACAGACATCACCGGCTCAGGAACAGACACTGGCTCTGGCTCCGGCTCAGGAACAGACACCACCGGCTCAGGAACAGACACTGGCTCCGGCTCAGGAACAGACACTGGCTCCGGCTCAGGAACAGACACTGGCTCCGGCTCAGGAACAGACACTGGCTCCGGCTCAGGAACAGACACTGGCTCCGGCTCAGGAACAGACACTGGCTCCGGCTCAGGAACAGACACTGGCTCCGGCTCAGGAACAGACACTGGCTCCGGCTCAGGAACAGACACTGGCTCAGGAACTGGAACAGACATCACCGGCTCAGGAACAGACACTGGCTCTGGCTCCGGCTCAGGAACAGACACCACCGGCTCAGGAACAGACACCACCGGCTCAGGAACAGACACCACCGGCTCAGGAACAGACACCACCGGCTCAGGAACAGACACCACCGGCTCAGGAACAGACACCACCGGCTCAGGAACAGACACCACCGGCTCAGGAACAGACACCACCGGCTCAGGAACAGACACCACCGGCTCAGGAACAGACACCACCGGCTCAAGTGTGTGTGTAGCCCACACACACCACATGGCTGTGGCCATAATGGCCAGTGTCGCGGTCACTGAGGGCTCAGGCTCAGGAACAGACACCACCGGCTCAGACACAGGCTCGACGGCGGCCATCTTGTCAGGGGACACAGGCTCGGCAGGCGTGACGTGAGCAGGCTCGGCGGCGGCCATCTTGTCCGAAGACACAGGCTCGGCAGGCGTGACGTGAACAGGCTCGGCGGCCATCTTGTCCGAAGACACAGACTCGGCAGGCGTGACGTGAACAGGCTCGGCGGCGGCCATCTTGTCCGAAGACACAGGCTCGGCAGACGTGACATGAACAGTCTCTGTGGCGGCCATCTTGTCCAAAGACACAGGCTCGGCAGACGTGACGTGAACAGACTCGGTGGCGGCCATCTTGTCCGGAGACACAGGCTCGGCAGACGTGACGTGAACAGTCTCTGGATTGGCCGACGTGGCGAGCAGCTCGGGCGGGGCCGGCAGGGCGAGCAGCTCGGGCGGGGCCGGCAGGGCGAGCAGCTCGTGCGGGGCCGGCAGGGCGAGCAGCTCGGGCGGGACCGGCAGAACAGTACGCCTGGGCGGCGCGGGCAGGGCAAGACGCCTGGGCAGAGGACGACGTCTGGGAGGTTCATTAAGGACGATAGTCACCTCCGGGATGGTCTCCGTGTTATGATCCACCGGATTCGGGACCACCGGAACTGGGACCACCGGAACTGGGACCACCGGAACTGGAATCACCGGCACTGTTGCGAAGGGATTCTTCCTTCTCCTCCGTTTCGGGACCACTGGACTCGGGATCCCCGGACTCGAGACCACCGGACTCGGGACCACCGGACTCGGGACCACCGGAACAGTCACGGAGGGGTTCTTCCTTCCTCTCCTCCGTCTCGGGACCAGCGGTGAGGGCTTGCCCTTCTGCTGACCGCCATCTGCCATGAGTCTCTCCTCCTCCATAGTCCTCTGAGCACACCTGGCGAAATACTCAAACAAGGAGATTGGAGACCCCTTATCCTCGCCAGAAAAAAAACTCACTCCGCTGAATCCACATCTTTGGGTTGGTTCGTTCTGTCACGACTTGGGGAAGTACAAAAGGTGCGAGGACTCAAGTGCGGAAGAGTGGTTATTTATTAATAAAGAAAGAACAAACACAAAACAAAACCCACGAGGGGGAAAAACATAACTAGTAAACACAATACCAAACAAAACCAGAACATGAAACTAACTGCAGGGTCACGGGGAAACAAGAAACATTTGACAACGAACCAACACAGACAGCAAACAAGAGGGGACTTAAAAAGGGAATAAATCAAGAGGGAACAGGTGGAACAAATAATCAATAATTAGATAACAAGATGGGAGGGGCTAGACAATAGACACGAGCACATGGCCCAAAATAACAAAACACCCATGTGCAGCACAAGACAGGACAGGCATGTGACACCCATTCTATTTCTTTATATGCTGACGATACTCTGCTATTTTTATCTGATCTACAACGCTCACTTCCTAACGCCCTTCAAATTATAGACGATTTTGGCATATTATCAGGGTTTAAAATGAATCATCCTAAAACTATTTTAATGCCTCTCAATTCAGATGGTTTTAATTTTTCAATTCCAAGTAATATTCAGATTTCAAAACAAGTCAAATATTTAGGGATTCAGTTGAGACCTACTTTGTCCCTTATTTCCAAAGTTAATTATACGTCAATTTATGGGGAAGTTGAGTCAGATATTCAAAGATGGATGTGTCTACCTTCATCTCCATCCGCCCGTATGTCAACGATAAAAATGAATATTTTGCCCCGCATCAATTTTATTAGCTCTATGCTTCCTCTCCCCCCACCAGTGAATTATTGGAAAAAGTTGGACTCTTTATTGATAAAATATATATGGAATGGAAAGCGTCCTCGTATTAAGTGGTCTACACTTCAAAAAAGTAAAATAAAAGGTGGTATGGGCTGCCCTAATTTTAAATGGTATCACTGGTCTTTTATCCTGCTCTCAGTTTTGAAATGGTTTGATTCGAGCTCTCAGTCTTCATGGAAACAACTAGAAAAAGATCGTATTTCACCAATTCGTTTGCAAGATTTTTTTATTTTCAGGCCTTTCGCACAGGAAATGCTCACTGTATTATGGTCCTATAATTTCCTACACTCTTCAAATATTCAAAAAGATTGAAGCCTGTTTTGCATCTAAAACTTTATGGCACACTCATACCCCGATTTGGCACAATTTGAACTTACTTTCTGGCGGTCAACCTTTCATTCAACCTTCCTGGTCTACAAAAGGCATTCTAACATTAAATGACATAAAAGGGGAAGATTCAATTTTGGATTTTCGCGACTTAATAGGAAGATTTAATATCTCGTCTAACACTTTATTTTTATATTTCAAATTACGTGCCGTGCTAAAGACCCATAAGGTACCTTGGGGTGCAAATCTTCATACTCACCCGGTGGTGAACTGGATCTCAAACGCTCCAAACACAGGAATTGTGTCATATTTTTATCTCTGCTTTCAAAATCTTAATACAGAGAACTTTTCTAAAGCTAGAGCTTGGATAATAGATCTGGAAGTTTCTAACAGGACAATTGAATGGGATACAGTATGGGATAATACATTTCATGCATCCACAAACCCAAATCACCAATTCATTCATCTTAAAGTTATTCACAGGGCATATCTAACCACACGCATACGACATGTAATGGGTCTTTCACCCCACCCATATTGTAATTTCTGTGGACCGGGTTGTGTGGACACTTTGGTACATATGCTGTGGGACTGTCCAGATGTGCAAAAATTCTGGGATAGTGTGCTTGATGTTTTGTACAAGGCGTCGGGGATTTGTATCCCCAAAGATCCTGTTATTTTATTGTTGAATGACAATTCTCAATTTCCTCTATGTGAGAAGGTACGGAAATTCTGGTTAGCTGCCATGACCGCCACAAAAAAATCTCTTGTTCAACGATGGAAACCTCCCCATGACCTGTCTATTAAACATTGGCTTCACTCTTTACTGGATATATTATACCTGGAGCTGTCATCTGCACGGACCAATCACGCTAATCCTAGGACTGTTTCAATGTGGGAGAACTGGATATCTACAGTCAAGACATTTTTGGCTAATTAATCTGCAGTTACGTATGGGTGTTATCATTAGCATTATTTTATTTGTCTTTCGCTATATGAATTTTATTTTATCCCTTGTTATTCAGATACTGCTCAATGTCCCGAAGTGCAATGGGGTACAGTAGGTGAGGGAGGAGGACCTATAGGGGAATTAGTAATTGTATAAGTTTTCTTTACTTTAATGCAAATATTTTGTAAACTTTTTCAAAATGAATAAAAACACTAAATTACAAAAAAAAAAAAATAATAATTAGGTAGCGTTTGAGAAGCTGGACATCTTGTTGGTTTTATACAAATTACTTAAACAGAGAATATTTGTTTTCAGTTTGAATCCGATCATTTAAAAGTACACACTTAAATGTTTATAAAGGTACATGGCTCATAAATGTGTGACAAGTATTCGCTGAGTTTTGTTTCAGTTTATAGACGTGCTCAAGCAAAAAAAGTTCACCACGGCGGAGAGGCAGAACGCACACCCTGTTTATTGTCTTTATTTTACAAAAGCACAATGTTTTGATTTGATTGTAAGTGGACACATACAAAAGTAGAATTATCACAAATTCTTTTTTTATATTTCTTTTTTTCTGTATGACCATAAATGACGGAGTAATTTAAGTTTATAGTGCTACAATGTGGAGAAAATCCAGCAAAACGCGCCCGCGCGTTTGCCGACCTCAGAGGGTTAAACAGCAAATGCATTTGCGCCCAATTTTGCGCCCATGGGCGTTCTGGTCTGAAAATGAGGTGTGTTCAGGCACATTGTTGGCGCGTTGCTATTTTGAGGCAACTAAAATAGACTACGCCATTGACCAACTAAAACCTAGTCTAAAGTCAATGGCGCAATATTGTTTTTGTTATTTAATGAGCGCATTAGTAATACGGGACGACTATTGTTTGCTTATCACACATGAATGCGCAGCAGCACACAACCCTTTTTTTATATGAAAAATTAAAGGATTAAAATGTAAAAGATTATTATTGAGTCTCTTGGACATAAATGAGGACCGATTACGAGACGTTAGAAGGCGTAAAGAGCTGCTTCCCCTGTAGGCTGGTAAGTAATTCAATGGTTTGCTTTAAACAAATGCAAATATTGCATCTTTTTTTAAATGTTTTTTTTTTTTTTTTAAATGCTACCCCATGGATTTATTGTATATGATGACTTTGTACCTCTGGATATGATGAGATGAGAAACATTTTTAAGTACCGGTAATGCTTTTAAAACACGCACGGCGCTGTCCGAGTGCTGAAATGTTTCGGCTCTCCACACGTTTGTAAATTCTTTATCTCCTGTTGTTAAAAATAAAGTATTTTTTAGAGTACAAACCTTTTCTTGCATATTTGCTAATTATTTTATGAGCGATTATGTAGGCTATCCATACATTTACAGCAATTAAAAGCCTGCTATTTTTACTTCCATGACTGAAAGAAAACGGCTTTTAAAGGTTTAAAAAAAAAAATAATTCAATACAAATGAAAACAACACAATTTTTTAACATCAATCTTTAACTGGTGGTCTTGTTCCTCCATTTAGTTTTTCAGTTTACAAATTCCGCCATCTAAATAGGGATTAGGCATGGCGCCAGCGCAACTGGCTTTTAAAGGGGATGAGACATGAGACTCTCATTGGTTTATTGCACGTTACGCCCAAAACCCATTAAAACCCATTACTCATAAGGATAATAGGAACAACACTTTTAGACCGTGCGCTTGGCGTAGGCTATAAACAAATTTCCCGTCGTTAAATTAGCAAAAGTGGTATCGGACACACCCGTTTAGAACGTGCGCTTAAGACAATGCGCTTAGATCATTAAAATAAGGCCCTGAGTCTCATTCACTAATAATTGCATATGTTTTTTGTATTTATGACTTTTAGAGTAATTGTACTTGATTTAGCTAGTTTTATGTACAGACTGACCACCCAAATTAAGACTATACATTTTCTGCTGCATTACAGTCATTATCACTATAACATATCACAAACCCTCCATGATCTGCCTCAAACTTCACCAAAATGTGTTTTCTTCAAATTTACAGTAACTACAGTAATATAAGGTGGCACAAAATGTTTTAGAGTGGAGGATTGTTCGACAACTTAAAATTGAAGGTGTAGCTTGCTAAGAGCATGTATATATATTCATATTTTTGCAGTGCAGCAAGACCAATGGGACTCCATCAACTCCTCAACTTCAGAGTCCCCAGTGGAAGTTAAGAAAAAGAAGAGCAATGTTTTATGATATGATGTGTTACTTTGTTGTTTGAGTATACTGTAGAAAAGACAATGTTTTATTAAGATGAAAAAGTGTTTTGAAATTTTTTTGTAAAATAAAAGTCAGAAATTAAATGGGATCCTTTATTGTACATTTACTGCACTTACCCTGTAACTACACAGAACAAGGGGGTAACAAGCGCCACTTTAATTTACAGCCTGCAGGAGTTACAATTACCCTGTAACTACACAGAACAAGGGGGTAACAAGTGCCACTTTAATTTACAGCCCGCAGGAGTTACAATTACCCTGTAACTACACAGAACAAGGGGGTAACAAGCGCCACTTTAACCATCTGATGGTCTTTATTTATGTCTACACTCGAATTTTTTGGGGTCTCTAGAGACCCCAGACAATAACATTTAATTTTGTAACAAGATAATTATGGGGCGCCGTTTGTAAAGCGGCTCACACTGAAAATAACAGCAACATTTTGTCACATTTAGCTTCAAACAATGTTTAAAAAACTGGTATGAATTTTTGACGGTCACTTTTTACCACATTTACAACAATATTTGTCAACTTAGAGATATTTTAAATAGTTAAATCTAAATATTAAATGTTACACCTAAATGTTAAATGTTAAATCTAAATGCTAAATCTAAATCTAAATGCTAAATCTAAATCTAAATGTTAAATCTAAATATAAATGTTAAATATAAATATAAATCTAAATTTTAAATCTAAATATTAAATCTAAATCTAAATGTTAAATCTAAATGTTAAATCTAAATCTAAATGTTAAATCTAAATATTAAATCTAAATCTAAATGTTAAATCTAAATGTTAAATCTAAATCTAAATGTTAAATCTAAATGTTAAATCTAAATCTAAATCTAAATGTTGAATCTAAATCGAAATGTTAAATCTAAATGTTAAATCTAAATCTAAATGCTGAATCTAAATCTAAATGTTAAATCTAAATCTAAATGTTGAATCTAAATGTTTGGGGTGAAACTAAATATTTAACTAATATGCAAATTCAAAATGCCGTTAACAGGAAGTGCCAAAATAAAAGCTCGAGGTGGTCAGTGTGTGTTTATAGCATGGTTTATAGTGTCAAATAACGAATAAAAACCATCTCATCCGAGGAAATGGACTCTTGGACATAGATTATCGTGATAATAACTACCTAAAATAATAAACACGTTTGGAGAAACTGTATTTGAAGAGTAGGCTAGTGTCACTTTTATGAAAAGTGCGGGACTTATGACCTGTAGCCATAATAGCCAGCCACTAGGGGGCTCACTTTGACTGAATGTCATGTCATCGCTCTGTCATCACGAGACTCTACAGTTTCTCCAAACGTGTTTATTATTTTAGGAAGTTATTATCGTTATATTATAGTTATTATTATGAGATGGTTTTTATTCGTTATTTGACACTATAAACCATGCTATAAACACACACTGACCACCTCGAGCTTTTATTTTGGCACTTCCGGCATTTTGAATTTGCATATTAGTTAAATATTTAGTTTTACCCAAAACATTTAGATTCAACATTTAGATTTAGATTCAACTTTTAGATTTAACATTTAGATTTAACATTTAGATTTAACATTTAGATTTAACATTTAGATTTAGATTTAATATTTAGATTTAACATTTAGATTTAGATTTAACATTTAACATTTAGATTTAACATTTAGATTTAGATTTAATATTTAGATTTAACATTTAGATTTAGATTTAACATTTAGATTTAACATTTAGATTTAGATTTAATATTTAGATTTAACATTTAGATTTAGATTTAACATTTAACATTTAGATTTAACATTTAGATTTAGATTTAACATTTAGATTTAATATTTAACATTTAGGTGTAACATTTAATATTTAGATTTAACTATTTAAAATATCTCTAAGTTGACAAATATTGTTGTAAATGTGGTAAAAAGTGACCGTCAAAAATTCATACCAGTTTTTTAAACATTGTTTGAAGCTAAATGTGACAAAATGTTGCTGTTATTTTCAGGGTGAGTCGCTTTACAAACGGCGCCCCATAGATAATAGTTTTTTTTTTTTCAAATGTAATTTTATTCTGTTTGTTAATGTTTTTACTCAACATTTGTGCAGTTTTTGGAGAATTTATGATATTTTTTAAATTTCTATAAATAAATAAATATTTAAATAGCCTTTTTACAAAAAAACAGCATTTGATGTAAAATTCACTTTATAAAAGACCCAGATTTCTAACTTTCATTCATGGGGATAACATGGATAATTTTAAATGGTTTAATGTAAAATTTTTGCCCATTTTTTGGAAAATGCAGTTTTAAAATAAAAAATAATAATTTTAACCACTAGATGGCTATAGAGCTCCAGTATATGCTATTTGCTATTAGACTACCTGAAAGATATCTTTTCACAAGTTGGATTCAGTTGGATTCATATCTAAATATTATAAAATCACAATTATAACAAAAATAAAATATTTTTGTCAAAGTTTAGCATTTTTTTTGCACCAAAAAAAAAAAACAGTTTTTCAATAATGTTACATTATGATTAGAACCAAACCTGAACAAAATGTTACAAAGAGAAATGTTGGAGTCTTAAGATTTTATCATTTATTTCAATCATTTATTTTTAATCTAATTCTAGATTCTAGACACACACAATTGTGTGTGTGTGTGTGTGTGTGTGTGTGTGTGTGTGTGTGTGTGTGTGTCTGAGAGAAGAGAGAGAGAGAGTGTGTGAGTACACATTGTCGATGTGCCAGTGTCACCACACCACTTTATATTTGTAGTGGTTCTGCATTTTGGATGATTTTATTTGACAATTATTTTTCTTTTGGTGGTCCAGCCTGAGACATGCACAAGCCTTCTGCATTTTTGTTTTGCTTTTCCCTTCATTGTACCCAACCGTGATGTCTGAACCGAGGTATGAACCGAACCGTGACTTCAGTGTACCGTTCCACCCCTAATAGAGAGTGCAGAGTTTTCAAAGAACAGTGGACCAACGATTATTTGTGAAGAATAACTTTAAATAAAACAAAGTGTGAAGACTCGATTACTACTTTTGCAAACCACTAGTAAAGATAAACAAATATGTGCCAGGTATCAAGTGTTGATATAGTAGTGTGGATATAGGAGTGGGGATGGCTGTGCCAGGCTAGTAATCTCTACTACACAATGAGGCCTGCTGGTGGTCATTTTGGTCTGGGTCATACAATTCTATGTTATATAGCTGACCCGGCCCCGGCCCCCTATCACAGTCAGGAACGATAATGTGGCCCCCAGAGAAAAAAGTTTGGTGACCCCTGGTTTACATTTTCAATGTGTCAGTGTCACCAATTTATTTTTGTGGTGGTACTGCATTTTGGATAATTTTATTTGACAAATTATAGCCTTACAAATGTTCCTGTGTGTGTGTGTGTGTGTGTGTGTGTGTGTGTGTGTGTGTGTGTGTGTGTGCGTGCGTGTGTGTGTGTGTGTGTGTGTGTGTGTGTGTGTGTGTGTGTGTGAGAGAGAGAGAGTGTGTGAGTACACATTGTCGGTGTCAGTGTCACCACTTTATATTTGTGTTGGATCTGCATTTTGGATGATTTTATTTAACAAATTATATCCTTACAAATGTGTGTGTGTGTGTGTGTGTGTGTGTGTGTGTGTGTGTGTGTGTGTGTGTGTGTGTGTGTTTACATTTTCAATGTGTCAGTTTCACCAATTTATTTTTGTGGTGGTACTGCATTTTGGATAATTTTATTTGACAAATTATAGCCTTACAAATGTTCCTGTGTGTGTGTGTGTGTGTGTGTGTGTGTGTGTGTGTGTGTGTGTGTGTGTGTGTGTGTGCACACACGTGTGTGTGTGTGTGTGTGTGTGTGTGTGTGTGTGTGTGTGTGTGTGAGAGAGAGAGAGTGTGTGAGTACACATTGTCGGTGTCAGTGTCACCACTTTATATTTGTGTTGGATCTGCATTTTGGATGATTTTATTTGACAAATTATAGCCTTACAAATGTGTGTGTGTGTGTGTGTGTGTGTGTGTTTACATTTTCAATGTGTCAGTGTCACCAATTTATTTTTGTGGTGGTACTGCATTTTGGATAATTTTATTTGACAAATTATAGCCTTACAAATGTTCCTGTGTGTGTGTAGGTGTGTGTGTGTGTGTGTGTGTGTGTGTGTGTGTGTGTGTGTGTGTGAGAGAGAGAGAGAGAGTGTGTGAGTACACATTGTCGGTGTCAGTGTCACCACTTTATATTTGTGTTGGATCTGCATTTTGGATGATTTTATTTGACAAATTATAGCCTTACAAATGTGTGTGTGTGTGTGTGTGTGTGTGCACATTTTCAATGTATCAGTGTCACCAATTTATTTTTGTGGTGGTTCTGCATTTTGGATGATTTTATTTTACAAATGATAAGAGAACAGTTTTTATAGTCTCAAAAATGTATTCCTCTATATGTGTGTGTGTGTGTGTGTGTGTGTGTGTGTGTGTGTGTGTGTGTGTGTGTGTGTACACGCGTGTTGTGAGCAATATAATTTAGCATTGTGGATGTTTTTTGCATTGGTGGAAGTGTGCCACTTTATTTGTGCCATTTCTGTCGATGTGTTCTGCGTTGTTTCTGATTTTGATGATGAATTTTGTCTATTTTGATTGCGGGGTCTCCAGAGACCCCGAAGACCACGAGTGTCACAATTTTTGTCACGCTAACATAAAAACAGATATCATTCCACTTTATTTTTTTTTTTGTAGATCTAGAAAGTGTTAAGAGCCGTAGAAGGTTTCATACCATTTGGACAAAGGGAACATTTTTTTTAATTTGAGTAAAAGTCATTTGGGGTCCCAAAAGACCCCATAAACCATCAGAGGGTTAATTTACAGCCCACAGGAGTTACACTTACCCTAGTAACTACACAGTTGAAATGGGTAACAAACACTACTTACTATGTAACAATATGAAACAACACTATTTGCACAGTAATTACAGAGAAAGGTACTCTTATTAAGAAAACAAAACAAAAAAAACTTTTAATTACATAGTATATTTGCCCTGACATTTAAGTGTCATTGCAATACAATGTGATAAGGTAAGTACTAAGTACTACATGGTATGTTCTAAATTAAAATCAGAGCAGAAACTAATTTTTTTGGCTTAACGTTAAGTAGTCTAGGAAGAAAATGTTATGTGGAAGCAGGAGAGAACCCAAACGCAGACAGTGTGCAGACATTAACACGGTTTTATTCAGACAAAAGTAGGAAAACAAAACCCACGATGGGGCAAAACAAGGGCAAGACAGACGAGGGATGACTAAACTAGACTAACACTAGACAAACTAGACTATAACAGAAACAGGATCAAACATCTACTTAGACAAGACTCTCAACAGATTTACTCACAGACAGATCAATCTTAAAAGTTGTAGTAATATTGGTCAGTTTAAGTATAAGTATAAACAGTATATTCAGTCAGTATTAATATGGTGAGGTCTATGTTGTTTTTGGTCTTGTTTGGTTTTGTTTTGTTTTTTTGTGTTTTTTTTTTTAATTTTTTTTTTTTATATATATTGGGTTTAGTAATATTGGTTAGTATAAGTATAGATATAAACAGAGTAAATTCGGTTAGTATTACTATGGTGAGGTCCATGTTGTTTTGTTTTGTTTTCCTTTATATGTATTGGATTACTTGTTGTTTTGTTGTCTGGGCATTGCCTGATTTATTATACTGCATGAATGCTGATATTTAAGCCAACATTGTTTGTTGTCAATGTAATTTTGAATGTAAGCTGCTTAAGAAAGGTTATTTTGTTTGTTGGAATAGGGGACAGATATTATAAGATTTTATCTTCTTTCTGTTCCCTTTTGCACATGGGAATTTAACTATCTAAAGAAGAAAATGAAATGTTTTGTGTTTTACCATGGAGCAATAAAAATAAATAAGAAATAAGAAATAAGATCTCACATTGTTAATCAATGAACCAGCACAGGACAGCAAACACAAGGGGATTAAATAGGGAACTAATAACACAACAGGTGACACTGGTGAAGTAATAATGAAGACTCAACAAGGGTAACAAGGGGGCGGGGTTACGTGACAACGCAAGCACATGGCCAAACAAATGGCCATGTGCTGCACATAAAACATGGGCCTGTCATGATCCTGCCTCAAGACCAGGGAAAAATCAGAGACAAGAAGGCAGAACCATGACAGAACCCCTCCCTTAAGGAGCGGCTTCCAGACGTTTCCCTAAGGGAACACTAAACACGTGACATGACAGACTGAGACAAGGACACAAACCAACAAAACATTACAAATAACAACAACGGCAAACATGAATAAACAATAACAGGGTTGGGGTGAAACAATAAAAATAATAAACACGGAAGGGGGGGCGGAGGAACAACAAACACACAGTTCTTAGGGGGAAACAGTCCAGGATGAATGGGTGAGACAGGAGTACTGGGTTGACGGGGTGAGGGTTTAGGGCGAGGAGTCCGGGGAGACCGGGACGGGGACGAACGGGGGACAGTCTTGGGGGAAACAGGTGGTGACAGGGCAAACACCGGGAGGAAAAACAGGAATCCGGGCGGGGGAAACAGTCGAAGACATAACAGGACTCATGACGGGGGACAAGGCAGGCGAAGGCGCAGGACACAAGGCAGGTGGTGAAACAGACAATGGTGGAGCTGGAACAGGGACAGAGATCTCGGAAGACGAGACGGAATCGACGCTTATCACATCAAAATCAGTTGAGGCGTTGAAGGCAGCAGACCGGGGATCGGCGCTCACGGCAGCTGACTGGGGTATGGCGCTCATGGCAGCAGACTGGGGTACGGCGCTCACAGACTCAGTGGACTTAGGACTAGACATGACCGACTTGACGGGGGCTTCTAGGATCTGGACAAGACGTTTTAGATATTCTGCAAATGTTTCAGCAGCGACGAGGACAGGCATCTCTTGATGAGCAGAAACAGAGCGCAATTATTATTATTATTATTAATTTATTTAGAAAAAACAGGGACAGCGTACAATAAACATTAACCTCAAGGGGAGAGATGCATAGTACCAGGTTTTAGCTCAAGAGCTAATTTCCACCCGTAGTCCCTGGGCAGGCTGATATTATAATAAAATACATAATACATCATACATACATGAATAATGAAATTTACATTGACCAAATAAATAATTAAAATCTTCATATGCACAACAATCAGATCTTCACACCTTTCATTAACTCTGGTCTACTCTTATAGAACACGTACTTACCCACACACCCACACACACACACACACACACACACACACACCTCCGGGTCACATGTGGGTGCAAATTTGATTTGACACAAGCCATTTCTTTGCCAGGCGTGAGAATGTATAAAAGGTTGTGCTTCTTATCAGCTCTGTAGGCAACATATTCCACTGACGAGCGGCCACACAAGAAAAGGCAGAGTTTCCAAATGCTGTCCGACGTTTAAGGATTCTACATTCGCCTCGCACTGTTGATCTAGTGGCTCGAGCTGTTGTTTCAGAGCCCAAAGATATAAACTCTTTTAGTGGAGGAGCAGCGGTATCATGAAGGATCTTATACATCAAACACAAATTTGTGTGGATAATCAGATTTTCAAAGCTGAGAAATTTGTGTTTTACTAGGATATGACAGTGATGGAATCGTCTGCCTTTCTTATCGTGAATCTTTAAAGAAGTTTTATATAATGACTCAAGTGGCCTGAGGACAGATTTACAAGCCTGTGACCAACTTGTCATACAATAAAGAAAATGTGGAACAATCATTGCATTTAGATAGGCTCCTGAGGCCTCGATTGTAAGGGAAATTTCGAATGTATCTGAACTGTGTCATATTAAATTTAATTGTATTTGATATTTTTTTTATGTGCCTTTTAAAGCCTAAATTTGGTTCCAATATAACACCTAAATATTTTACCTGATCTGGATTTGAAATGATTTGTCCATCAATTAAAATCTTAGGGCAGTTTTGTATTTTATAACGATTTGTAAAAAACATCGAAACAGTCTTGTCTAGATTTAAGGTGAGGTATGATTTTTTCAGCCACAGAGAAACTTTCTTCATCTCTTTGGTCAGTTTTTGAGCAACTTCTTCCGCAGTTTTACCATGTGCATATAAGACCGTATCATCAGCATACATAATAATTTTACTCTTACACACAGTTGGCAGATCATTTATGTATAGTGTAAACAGCAGGGGGCCCAGAATGGAACCTTGTGGCACTCCCATGCTGCAAGATCTTAAGGATGATTTTATATTATTGACGGCAACACATTGTTGTCTGTCATTAAGGTAAGAATTAATCCATGCTATTGTATTTGTGTCAAGAGAAAAATCAGATAGTTTGCTGATGAGAAGCTGGTGATTAACGGTATCAAAGGCCTTTCTCAAGTCCAGAAAGACCGCCCCTACCACACCTCCACCATCAAGACTGGATTTGATGTATTCTATTAAGTAGCAGCAAGCAGACTCTGTGGAGTATCTTTTCCTGAACCCAAACTGGCAGGGATGTAGTGCATCAGTGTGGTCAAGATGCTCTACTAGCTGCTCTTCCACCACCTTCTCATAGACCTTGGAGATGGCTGGTAGGATACTAATAGGTCGATAGTTTGACACACAGAGCTTGTCTCCTGACTTGAAAATCGGCTTGACTACTGCTTTTTTTAACGCCAAAGGGAAATTGTTTTCATTTATAGATTGATTCACAGCTATTGTTAGTACAGGAGTTAGAGTAGTTTTGTGTTCTTTTAGAAGGGATGTATCAAATCCGAAAAAATCCTTTGTTTTACTATTTTTCAGATTTGCTATTATTTTGGAAATTTTGTTTTCATCTATATTCTGTAACCTACAATAAGACGCATTTCCATCCCCATGATCATCTCGGCAGCAGTTCACTTCAGGAAAAGTCTCCGCCAGGTCTAACACAGAATCCAAGAAATAATCATTGCAGTGTTTAGCCAGAATAGAGCCCTCATTTTGAACTATTCCATTGATTTTGAGCCGTAAATGCTCCTGATATATTTTTTCCCTTCCCAAAAGTTTATCCATGCTCCTCCACAAATTTTTAGAATTACCTTTTGCCTCTTTGATTAAGTTTAGAAAAAAATTAGCTTTTGCTTTTCGAAGCAGCATGGTAACTTTATTCCTCAGAGATTTGTAAATGTAATAATCAGTGGTTAATTTAGTTTTAAGAGAAACCTTGAGAGCTTTATCCCTCTTTTTCATCGTGTCCCAGATGGATTCATTAAACCACATAAAACCACATTCAATACAGCTTCGGCAGCAGAATCAGCCGCTGCTTTCTCCTCAGCACTCACGGCAGTGGGCTGAGGAACAGCGCTTGCAGTAGCGGGCTCTGGAACAGCGCTTGCAGTAGCGGGCTCTGGAACAGCGCTTGCAGTAGCGGGCTCTGGAACAGCGCTTGCAGTAGCGGGCTCTGGAACAGCGCTTGCAGTAGCGGGCTCTGGAACTGCGCCTGGGACAGCGCTAGCAGTGGCAGGCTCTGGAACAGCGCTTGCAGTGGCGGGCTCTGGAACAGCGCTTGCAGTGGCGGGCTCTGGGACAGACAGAGACAGAGAACGAGAGGCTCCCTTTCTCCTCTTCTTTCTCCTTGGCCGCGGAGCTGATGCCATGGACGGACTGGTGACAGGAGAGGGAGGTGAAGCAGGAACCGTTACAGGAACTGGGGAGCTCAGCGCAGGCGAGGAGGACTCCGGGCAGGAAGACTCCGATGCGGACTCCCACGACGGGTGCCTTCCACGCTTACCATGAAGATTGAAGGACGTGGAAGGTGTCTCAGGAGTCGCGGCGGGACTGGGTTGGTCCCCATGTGTAGCGACGGCTAGCAGACGACCCTCGGGGATCACAGGAAGTGAAGCGGAAGAAGAAGACCTTGTAGAACCCTCTCGATCACCTCCTCTACTGAGGCCTCCACGGATCCCGCGAAACACGACCAACCGGGTCCCTTCAAAAGATTGTCGCTTGGCAGGAAAGGACATACTGTCTGCTGGGTTCAATATTGGCTGGTTCATTCTGTTATGTGGAAGCAGGAGAGAACCCAAACGCAGACAGTGTGCAGACATTAACACGGTTTTATTCAGACAAAAGTAGGAAAACAAAACCCACGATGGGGCAAAACAAGGGCAAGACAGACGAGGGATGACTAAACTAGACTAACACTAGACAAACTAGACTATAACAGAAACAGGATCAAACATCTACTTAGACAAGACTCTCAACAGATTTACTCACAGACAGATCTCACATTGATTAACAATGAACCAGCACAGGACAGCAAACACAAGGGGATTAAATAGGGAACTAATAACACAACAGGTGACACTGGTGAAGTAATAATGAAGACTCAACAAGGGTAACAAGGGGGCGGGGTTACGTGACAACGCAAGCACATGGCCAAACAAATGGCCATGTGCTGCACATAAAACATGGGCCTGTCATGATCCTGCCTCAAGACCAGGGAAAAATCTGAGAAAAGAAGGCAGAACCATGACAGAAAAGCCAATAAATTCAATTTTTATCATACTGTGCTTACATACAGTACAGCCATATATATATATTACATTAACTAGTAACTACATTGCACAAGAACATATTTTGCCAGAAATGTGATAAAAACTTTTATACACAACAGACGTACAATTTTTGCCTGGAATATATTTGTCACAGGTCGGGATGGGCCGAACCAGACTATGCCCACCCCTAGACCCAGAACACTTTGAGGAGCGTGCCAGAGACGAGACCAGAGTCAAGGAATAAAGAGTAACAAATTTATTAAGAATAAAACAATTGGTAATCCTAATCTAAAAGTCTTCTTCTCTCCCTCGTCCAGGGAGGAGTCCAAGACGGCAAGAGGACACAGTCTTCCCCACAGACGGCGATTCCCAGTAAGGAGTACCGGACTGGTAAGTATCTCACGGTATGCAGGTTAACAGAGTTCCTTTCTCCAAGCAGGTATCAGGTACACAATGGAAGGTGATGGACAGGTGAGTTCTCCGGCGAATGGATGGCCACAGCTTCCTCTTCTCTTTGAAGTAGGAGACGGTTCACAGCAGTCGATAGGATACAGGTAGATGTCTTACGGTAAGTAGGTTAACCGGGTTCTTTTCTCCAAGCTGGTATCAGGTACACAATGGGAGGTGACGAACAGGTGAGTTCTCCAGTAAGTGGATGGCCACAGCTTCCTCTCCTCCTTTCAAGTGGGAGACAGTTCACAGCAGTCAATAGTATGCAAGTAAGTATCTTACGGTATGCAGGTTAACTGGGTTCCTTTCTCCACGCTGGTATCAGGTACGCCGTGGGAGGTGATGGACAGGTGAGTTCTCCAGTGAGTAGGTAACCACAGCTTCCTCTTCTCTTTAAAGTAGGGGACAGTTCACAGCAGTCGATAGGATTCAGGTAGGTGTCTTACGGTAAGTAGGTTAACTGGGTTCCTTCCTCCACGCTGGTATCAGGTACACAGTGGGAGGTGATGGACAGGGGAGTTCTCCAGTGAAGGGATGACCACAGCTTCCTCTTACAGGTGGACTTTGGGGCTGCAGCGAACACAGTCACAGACTGGGCTGGGCTTTCTCTAGGGCAGACGGAGTCAACACTTCACACAGCAATATAACGTTCTCACATGTGTCGTGGAGAAGACAGAAACTTCACTCCATACAGGTGGGCTTTGGGGGCTGCAGCGAACTCACAGTCACAGACTGGGCTGGGCTTTCTCCAGGGCAGACAGAGTCAACACTTCACACAGCAATATAACGTTCTCACATGTGTTGTAGAGAAGACAGAAACTTCACTCCATACAGGTGGGCTTTGGGGCTGCAGCGAACTCACAGTCACAGACTGGGCTGGGCTTTCTCTAGGGCAGACAGAGTCAACGCTTCACACAGCAATATAATGTTCTCACATGTGTCGTGGAGAAGACAGAAACTTCACTCCATACAGGTGGGCTTCGGGGCTGCAGCGCACTCACAGTCACAGACTGGGCTGGGCTTTCTCTAGGGCAGACGGAGTCAATACTTCACACAGCAATATACTGTTCTCACATGTGTCGCGGCGAAGACAGAAACTTCACTCCATACAGGTGGGCTCCGGGCTGTAGCGAACTCACAGTCACAGACTGGGCTGGGCTTTCTCCAGGGCAGACAGAGTCAATACTTCACACAGCAATATAACGTTCTCACGTGTGTCGTAGAGAAGACAGAAACTTCACACCATACAGGTGGGCTTTGGGCTGCAGCGAACTCACAGCCACAGACTGGGCTGGGCTTTCTCCAGGGCAGACAGAGTCAATACTTCACACAGCAATATAACGTTCTCACGTGTGTCGTAGAGAAGACAGAAACTTCGCTCCATACAGGTGGGCTTTGGGCTGTAGCGAACTCACAGTCACAGACTGGGCTGGGCTTTCTCTAGGGCAGACAGAGTCAATACTTCACACAGCAATATAACGTTCTCACGGGTGTCGTAGAGAAGACAGAAACTTCGCTCCATACAGGTGGGCTTTGGGCTGTAGCGAACTCACAGTCACAGACTGGGCTGGGCTTTCTCTAGGGCAGACAGAGTCAATACTTCACACAGCAATATAACGTTCTCACGGGTGTCGTAGAGAAGACAGAAACTTCGCTCCATACAGGTGGGCTTTGGGCTGTAGCGAACTCACAGTCACAGACTGGGCTGGGCTTTCTCTAGGGCAGACAGAGTCAATACTTCACACAGCAATATAACGTTCTCACGTGTGTTGTAGAGAAGACAGAAACTTCACTCCATACAGGTGGGCTTTGGGGCTGCAGCGAACTCACAGTCACAGACTGGGCTGGGCTTTCTCTAGGGCAGACAGAGTCAATGCTTCACACAGCAATATAACGTTCTTACGTATGTCGTGGAGGAAACAGGATTTCACGCCAGCTGTCCTTCCCAAACCTTTCCTCAGTTGGACGTACTCGATCTCTCCAAGCTCTGAAGATGTACAATATACCAGCCTGCCTCTTGGGCGAGCGCACGGCGGTTAAAAACAGACTTTTACACACTCACAGGAATTCCACTCCAATATACAACGCGAGGGAAGAGAAGGAACGGCAATTCAAACACTGCAAATCCACTCATTTAGTGTACTTACATAAACCGGTTTTGCTTCACCATCCGAACAGGAAGAGGAGATAAGAATGGCAGAGAATCAGTTTAATTCACTCAGTGATATTCACACGGTACACTCCAAACACTTCAGCCCACATCTATCTCAGTATCAAACGTGTGGTAGGAGATTCAATAATCGGTTACTTATCTTCGCTCTTCCATCCAGACGATGCACTTCCCTCTTTAAATCCTCTCTCCCTCCGTCTTCAATTCCTCATACACACGACGTTCCTTTTTCCTCGCAACGAGCCCTCAACGACACACTTCAGAGAACACTTCCCAACAGGAGCCAGCCACTTCCAAACGGGAACAAAAGCACCACAAGCAGGAGAGGAACCACCCCAACTTTCTCTTCCTCTGACTTTTTATACTCTCATGAGCCAGTGTGGCCTCATCCAAACGCTCAGCGCAAATTACCCACACCTGCTGTCAATCCGCCACTAATTACCATGGCGACAGGCACTCACTCGGCTTTGGGACGGTGTTTCACTTCCCAAATCTCAACAGGGACGTTTCTCTAGCGGGGATCGTCCCGGGCTTATTTGTCACCCCGTGACATACCCCCCCGCCAAACCGTTCTAGTCCCGAGAACGGTCTCCTGACACCCAGTCCCCATACCTGGCTGGTGGCTGACCCCGATTCCCTCGTTGAGACCGTCGGGGAGGGGAGACAGGTGCTTCCGGCCGTGGTCCCAGGCCTAAACCTCTTGGGATTACTGCCCACCCTACCAGCGGTGGTGCCCATGACGTGTCGGCCGGCGAGGCTCTTACCACTGGCTTTGGGAAATACGGGCAAGGGCGAATCAAATTGCGGTGTAACACCCGTTCAGGGCCTGCCCTTCCTTCTGGCCGTAGTGCGTATACCGGTTGGTCTGGATGGGGTTGTCGCTGAACGACGTACGGCTGAGCCTCCCATCGATCGCTCAACTTCCCTTTTCCTTGCCGGCGATTATCTCGCACCAACACCCTCTCACCAGGCAATAACGGGGCCTCTCGAGCCGTACGGTCATACAACCTCTTATTCTTCAACGTCGTTTGGTTTATCCGGCCAGCGACTTGCTCGTATGCCAACTGCAGGCGTTGATGGTGATTTATCACCCAAGCGGATAGACTTCCTCCCTCTTCTTCCCCGGTGGCCCCCATAAGCATATCCATTGGGAGTCTCACATGCCTGCCGAACATTAGGTAAGTAGGGGCGTAACCAGTAGTACTGTGTATGCTATTATTATACGCCTGTATCATCGCTGGAAGCCTGTCAGCCCAGTGGCCCTGCTGTTCCTCCTCCAAGGTACCCAATAAGCCCAATAAGGTCTGATTGAACCTCTCACACCCCCCGTTCCCTTGAGGGTGATAAGGGGTCGTGTGGGTCTTCTTACATCCATACAGGAGGCACAGTTCGCGGATTACCTTGTACTCGAAATTAGCCCCCTGATCAGAATGGAGGATTTCCGGACAACCAAACGGCTGAATTACATATCTCCAGAGGGCATTGGCGGTAGTAAGAGCAGTTTGGTCCACAGTAGGGACGGCCCAGGCGTATTTAGTAAAAAGATCAGTGATGACAAGAATATTCTGGACCTGATCCACCGGTCGCCCCAGAGTGAGGAAGTCCATGGCCACTATGTGCAGAGGTGCCTTGGCCTGGATCGGGACCAACGGTGCCCGGGCCTCCTTCCTAGATTTAAACAAGATGCAGCGTGGACACCTCTGGAGGTAAGCCCTGGTAGTACCCTCCATCCCGGGCCAGTAGAAATGTCGTCTCAACAAGGCCAACGTCCTCTCTTGCCCCTGATGTCCCATCCGGCCATGATAGGCCTCCAACAGAGCTTGCCAACGTCCTTCAGGGACCACAATCTGACGGACCTCCTCTTCTCGGCCGGGCTCCTACAGTGCCCTACAAAGCACCCCTTCCTTTAGGCACAGCCTCGCCCTCTGTCCCAGCAAGCCTCGCACAACTCGAGTCTCAGCCCGACGTTCCGCCCCCTCGGGCCAGATCTCCTGTTCTACCCACGTCCGTACCTTCAGCACATCCCCATCTTCGCCCTGCCACGACCTCCAGCGTGATGGATCCCACCCCCAACATGGAGGGGGGTCTTCAGACCCTTGTCCCGGTGCTTCAATGACCCCCACCATCAATCCCTCATCGGACCCCGCTCCGGGGGCCTGTAGATGGCCTGCCGACCCTTCACCCGGTAACCTAGATAATACATCAGCATTGGTGTGTTCCTTTCCTGGTCGATACTGGATCTGGTAGTCAAAATTGGCCAGTTGTGCCACCCAGCGTTGCTCTACCGCCCCCAGCTTGGCCGTTTGTAGATGTACCAGCGGGTTATTGTCTGTGACAACCTGTACCTTGGCTCCCCAAAGATAGTCTTTGAACTTTTCGCTTAATGCCCATTTCATGGCTAACAGCTCGAGTTTGAAGGAACTATAATTTGAGTCGTTCTTTTCGGCGGGGTGTAAGCTTCGGCTGGCGTAAGCAATTACTCTTTCCGCTCCTTGCTGTTTCTGTGCCAGTACTGCACCCAAACCAAGCTGGCTGGCGTCAGTGTATAAAATAAATGGTTGTGTGAAGTCGGCATAGGCTAGGATCGGGGCCTGCAACAGCTCTTGTTTAAGCCTTTGAAAGGCAGCTTCACAAGCTGGGTCCCATTGGATCGTCGGGGATCCTCGACCCCGGGTTCGCCCGGTACCTCCAAGCAGTTGGTTAATCGGTTTAGCAATCTTGGAGAAGTCTTGTATAAATCGCCGGTAGTAACCCACAAAGCCCAGGAATGACCGCACTTGACGCACCGTCTGGGGTGATGCCCACTCTTGCACTGCCACCACCTTCTCTGGGTCAACCGAGATCCCCGCCGCACTGACCACATGTCCCAAGAACTTAACCTCCTTACGGAAGAGCTGACACTTGTCGGGCTGTAGCTTCAACCCGTAACGCTCAAGGGAGCGGAAGACTTGCCCCAGATGTTCCAAGTGAGACTTAAAATCAGGAGAATACACGATAACATCATCCAAGTAGACGAGAGTGGTGTCCATCAACTGACTGCCCAAACAACGCTGCATCAGCCGTTGGAATGTGGCTGGAGCGTTGCAAAGCCCGAACGGCATCCGGTCCCATTCATAGAGGCCGAAGGGGGTAGTGAATGCCGTCTTCTCTCGGTCATGCTCGTCCATTTGCACCTGCCAGTAGCCGCTGGCTAGATCGAGGGTGGAATACCAGGCAGCTTGAGTGAGGCTCGTGAGGGAATCTTCGACTCGTGGTAGTGGGAAAGCATCTCTTTTAGTTACCTGGTTTAACTTCCTGTAGTCCACACAGAACCTCCAGGAGCCCGTTTTCTTGCGGACCAATACTATAGGTGCGGCCCAAGGGCTGCTGCTCTCACGAATAATCCCTCTAGCAAGCATTCCCCGCAACAAGGTACGAACCTCCGGGTACAAGGTCGGGGGTACAGGTCGATAACGTTCTCGGCTCGGCGCCGCGTCTCCGGTCGGAATTTGATGTTTTACCGCATCTGTGCGGCCATAGTCCTCCTCGTGGGTGGCAAACAAGTGCTGCCAATCCTTCAAGAACTCTTGGAGTTGTCTCGTTTGTTCTTCCCTCAACTCTTCGCCCCGTAAAGACTCTCCCTGCAAATGGGCCGGCAATCCTCTCTCGCTCTCCTCCACTCCCGAACCGACTCGGGCTAGGGCCACTTCAACCACCGTTGGACTCACCCGCTCAAAACTCACTTCCCCCTGCTCGTGAACCTGCTGTGGCTTCACGGATGTCACTCGGGCCAAACACTGGTGGCGGTATAGAAGCACCGGGAAGGGGTTTGTGTTTCGAACTCGGACGGGGATCCTGCCCCCTCGGACGATGGTTAGCCCTCGAGCCACCTCCACCTTAGGACCCTCGTCATGGGGTTCCACCAGGACCCATTCGTGTGGACGGTAACGTCTAGGGGGAAGCCTAACTCGGACCACAGCCTCGCTTCGAGCTGGAATAGACAGGGCATAGCGACAAACCATTCTTCCCACACTCTCTCGGTCATGCTGTTGTTCGGCCAGACAAATCCGGCGGCAATCGGCCCTGACGCGGTCCCACTCTTGGCCGGCAGGTGTTGCGGCCGCTCGTGCCGGCGCACTTCGAAATAGTTCCTCCCAACAGTCCGAGATGACATTCATTCCGATCAGTGCACGATGGGAGCCCAGACACGGGTCTCGGACGACCACTACCCCCTTCTGAGGTACTAGAATTCCATGGATCTGTAAATCGGTCACCAAGTATCCCACATACGGGATGTCCAGCCCGTTTGCCCCACGGAGCGTCAGCCAGGGGGCCTCTGCAGGGAGTTGGCTTCCGGAACCAAACAGCTCTTGGGCCAAACTTTCTGAAAACAGGGTCACTTGGGAACCCGTATCCAAGAGACACCGGATTTTCTGGCCATTTACCTGGACCATAACCACCGGACAACGGCCTACCAGGCAGCTCGGAGAAGATATCGAAGGAGGGGGGTCTGACAAGGGGGTCCCGACCACTTGACCCACAGTGGCCGGAGACTCTAAAAACCCCCTTGTGATGCCCGTCGAGCGGAACACTGGCGAGCATAGTGCCCCGGCTCTCCACAGCCGTTACAGATGGGACGCCCATGTGCATCCCACTGAAATCGAGAGCCCACTGACCGGGGAGGACGATGTTCAAACGGGCGACCCCCATCAGAGTAGGCCCGCTCTCGAGAGTGAGGAGGGTACTGGGGCCGTTCTCGACGTAGTTCTTCCCTCACAGACTTGGATAACTCCGACATTTGCTCACGGACATCCCTCTTTAATTCTTCCCGGAGGGCCTGCTTCCAATCGGGCGCCGCCGGGGCCGGAGGAGGTTCAACAACGTTCGTAGCCAGGCAGCTGGGGACACCCGCATGCTCCGCCTGGTCATGCTCCAGGGCCAAAGCTTCCCGTCGGAGCTCTTCGAAAGTCAAATTCGGCTCTCTCCTCAGTTGTACCCGCAAACTCTGCCGAACTGGGCCCTCCCGTAGCCCCAGCACAAATTGGTCTCGCAACAGGACCTCTTCGCCCCCCAGGCCATGATCCTGTCTCCCCGTCAGCCTAGAATACTGCTCCCGCAGTTGTAAGGTGAATGCCCGAATGGATTGTCGAGGGCCTTGCCGAGAATTAAAGAACTTCGCCCTCAGTACTGCTACCGGGGTGGTATCCCCATATTGCCCTGTGAGAAAGTCGAAAATCGCCTGGGTTGTTGCTCGATTAGCTTCTGGTGCTGCTTGGACTTCCCTTCTTGCATCCCCTTCCAGGGAATTCAACACAAACTGGACCCTCTGTGTGGCGTTCAGACCCTGGAGTCCTGCCAAGTACTCGACCTGGGTTCTCCACTCCGACAGACTCACTTCAGACCCCAGGCCTCCATACCTCGGGGCCCATGGGGCACCCATGAAAATCGGCATAACAGGTGGCCGAGCCCCCGGTTCTTCCCCCTCTGCCATCCCCAACTCTGGTCGCTCAACTCAAAGTGTAATCCTGCCGACTACGCCAATTTTCTGTCACAGGTCGGGATGGGCCGAACCAGACTATGCCCACCCCTAGACCCAGAACACTTTGAGGAGCGTGCCAGAGACGAGACCAGAGTCAAGGAATAAAGAGTAACAAATTTATTAAGAATAAAACAATTGGTAATCCTAATCTAAAAGTCTTCTTCTCTCCCTCGTCCAGGGAGGAGTCCAAGACGGCAAGAGGACACAGTCTTCCCCACAGACGGCGATTCCCAGTAAGGAGTACCGGACTGGTAAGTATCTCACGGTATGCAGGTTAACAGAGTTCCTTTCTCCAAGCAGGTATCAGGTACACAATGGAAGGTGATGGACAGGTGAGTTCTCCGGCGAATGGATGGCCACAGCTTCCTCTTCTCTTTGAAGTAGGAGACGGTTCACAGCAGTCGATAGGATACAGGTAGATGTCTTACGGTAAGTAGGTTAACCGGGTTCTTTTCTCCAAGCTGGTATCAGGTACACAATGGGAGGTGACGAACAGGTGAGTTCTCCAGTAAGTGGATGGCCACAGCTTCCTCTCCTCCTTTCAAGTGGGAGACAGTTCACAGCAGTCAATAGTATGCAAGTAAGTATCTTACGGTATGCAGGTTAACTGGGTTCCTTTCTCCACGCTGGTATCAGGTACGCCGTGGGAGGTGATGGACAGGTGAGTTCTCCAGTGAGTAGGTAACCACAGCTTCCTCTTCTCTTTAAAGTAGGGGACAGTTCACAGCAGTCGATAGGATTCAGGTAGGTGTCTTACGGTAAGTAGGTTAACTGGGTTCCTTCCTCCACGCTGGTATCAGGTACACAGTGGGAGGTGATGGACAGGGGAGTTCTCCAGTGAAGGGATGACCACAGCTTCCTCTTACAGGTGGACTTTGGGGCTGCAGCGAACACAGTCACAGACTGGGCTGGGCTTTCTCTAGGGCAGACGGAGTCAACACTTCACACAGCAATATAACGTTCTCACATGTGTCGTGGAGAAGACAGAAACTTCACTCCATACAGGTGGGCTTTGGGGGCTGCAGCGAACTCACAGTCACAGACTGGGCTGGGCTTTCTCCAGGGCAGACAGAGTCAACACTTCACACAGCAATATAACGTTCTCACATGTGTTGTAGAGAAGACAGAAACTTCACTCCATACAGGTGGGCTTTGGGGCTGCAGCGAACTCACAGTCACAGACTGGGCTGGGCTTTCTCTAGGGCAGACAGAGTCAACGCTTCACACAGCAATATAATGTTCTCACATGTGTCGTGGAGAAGACAGAAACTTCATTCCATACAGGTGGGCTTCGGGGCTGCAGCGCACTCACAGTCACAGACTGGGCTGGGCTTTCTCTAGGGCAGACGGAGTCAATACTTCACACAGCAATATACTGTTCTCACATGTGTCGCGGCGAAGACAGAAACTTCACTCCATACAGGTGGGCTCCGGGCTGTAGCGAACTCACAGTCACAGACTGGGCTGGGCTTTCTCCAGGGCAGACAGAGTCAATACTTCACACAGCAATATAACGTTCTCACGTGTGTCGTAGAGAAGACAGAAACTTCACACCATACAGGTGGGCTTTGGGCTGCAGCGAACTCACAGCCACAGACTGGGCTGGGCTTTCTCCAGGGCAGACAGAGTCAATACTTCACACAGCAATATAACGTTCTCACGTGTGTCGTAGAGAAGACAGAAACTTCGCTCCATACAGGTGGGCTTTGGGCTGTAGCGAACTCACAGTCACAGACTGGGCTGGGCTTTCTCTAGGGCAGACAGAGTCAATACTTCACACAGCAATATAACGTTCTCACGGGTGTCGTAGAGAAGACAGAAACTTCGCTCCATACAGGTGGGCTTTGGGCTGTAGCGAACTCACAGTCACAGACTGGGCTGGGCTTTCTCTAGGGCAGACAGAGTCAATACTTCACACAGCAATATAACGTTCTCACGGGTGTCGTAGAGAAGACAGAAACTTCGCTCCATACAGGTGGGCTTTGGGCTGTAGCGAACTCACAGTCACAGACTGGGCTGGGCTTTCTCTAGGGCAGACAGAGTCAATACTTCACACAGCAATATAACGTTCTCACGTGTGTTGTAGAGAAGACAGAAACTTCACTCCATACAGGTGGGCTTTGGGGCTGCAGCGAACTCACAGTCACAGACTGGGCTGGGCTTTCTCTAGGGCAGACAGAGTCAATGCTTCACACAGCAATATAACGTTCTTACGTATGTCGTGGAGGAAACAGGATTTCACGCCAGCTGTCCTTCCCAAACCTTTCCTCAGTTGGACGTACTCGATCTCTCCAAGCTCTGAAGATGTACAATATACCAGCCTGCCTCTTGGGCGAGCGCACGGCGGTTAAAAACAGACTTTTACACACTCACAGGAATTCCACTCCAATATACAACGCGAGGGAAGAGAAGGAACGGCAATTCAAACACTGCAAATCCACTCATTTAGTGTACTTACATAAACCGGTTTTGCTTCACCATCCGAACAGGAAGAGGAGATAAGAATGGCAGAGAATCAGTTTAATTCACTCAGTGATATTCACACGGTACACTCCAAACACTTCAGCCCACATCTATCTCAGTATCAAACGTGTGGTAGGAGATTCAATAATCGGTTACTTATCTTCGCTCTTCCATCCAGACGATGCACTTCCCTCTTTAAATCCTCTCTCCCTCCGTCTTCAATTCCTCATACACACGACGTTCCTTTTTCCTCGCAACGAGCCCTCAACGACACACTTCAGAGAACACTTCCCAACAGGAGCCAGCCACTTCCAAACGGGAACAAAAGCACCACAAGCAGGAGAGGAACCACCCCAACTTTCTCTTCCTCTGACTTTTTATACTCTCATGAGCCAGCGTGGCCTCATCCAAACGCTCAGCGCAAATTACCCACACCTGCTGTCAATCCGCCACTAATTACCATGGCGACAGGCACTCACTCGGCTTTGGGACGGTGTTTCACTTCCCAAATCTCAACAGGGACGTTTCTCTAGCGGGGATCGTCCCGGGCTTATTTGTCACCCCGTGACATATTAACAGAATAGGTACCTGTTAGTTTTAAAATAATTACATTATAAATAATTTGCTTGTATATCTGGTTGTACCCCTTTATTACCCAAAACTTAATTATTGTTCCCTTATACCTACACGGAAGTACACTATAATTACAGAAACGTACACCGTAATTTCGGTTTACTTACGCAGTTGTTTGCGGGTCGTAATATAAAGTGTTACCCATGAAGTTTGGAAGGACAGGTTTTAACGGGGGTTGTTAAGTTCATAGAGATGAAGAGATGAAGATTTTAGGAGCAGTTTTAGCAAAGAACGAGAAGGAAGCTGTTGATAATATGTGGGAAGAGACATTGGGAAGGATGGAAAGAAGACAGATTTTTTGGAGAAATAGGTTTTTAAGTTTGAAAGGGAAAATTTTAACTGTAAACATGTTAATGTTATCAAAGATGTGGTATAATTTACATGTGATGTCATTACCAAACTGGGTTTTTAAGAGAATAAAAAAAGAGTATTTTAGAATTTTTATGGGGAAAAAAAGCCTCCAAGGATAGCGTATAATACGCTGATAGGAAAACCAGAAGAGGGAGGGATGGGTTTAGTTGATGTGGAACAAAAGATGAAAAGCATTAGGGTAAAAGTGGTTAGGAAATATTTGGATGACAAGAATAGAGCTGAATGGAAGAAATTGATGGGTTTTTATTTAAATAAATGTGGGAATTTTAACCTTGGGGAAAACATTTTATGGATGAAGTTGAAAATTTGAATGATAGAGGGGATTCCACAGTTTTACAAAGAGGTTTTAAATGCTTGGAGGCTTTTTCTAATAGAGGTGGATTTTAATCCAGAGGGGAGGGAAAGGATTTTAAATAAGCCTGTTTTTAAATGACAAAATAAAGATACATGAGCGAGATATCTATTTTAAGAAGTGGCTACAAGTGGGGATAGTAAAAGTGAGGGATGTTTTATGGGAGTTGAAAGAGGGATTTTTACCGCTCCAAGTGATTATGGATGCGATGGAGGAGGAGGAGGAGGATTTTAATGTGATGGTTTTAAAAAAACAGTATGAAGATGTCAAGAAAGCAATCCCAAGGCAATGGCTAGATGAGATTAGCAAGAAAGAAGAAAAAGAAAACAAAATGATGGTGTTTTTAAAATGTAAAGACAAGAAGGTGGATTTCAATTTGGGCATGGTGAAAATGTTTTATGAGTTTTTTATAAAAAGAGTTTTTAAAGAACCTGTGGCCAACCAGGTCTGGCTAATGAATTTTAATGGAATTGAAGAGAAAGACTGGAAAGACTGGAAAAATAGAACATGGAAATGGTTGGATGTGGATTTAGAATGTTTAGATTATTTTATTAGACAAAATGTGATTTATACAGAAATGAGATTGTGTTTAATGCAGAAAGAAAGAAATGCCCAATGTAAAGTCTGTAAAAAAGATGATGAAGGGATTTTACATCTGTTTTTATTCTGTGAAAAGCTAAACCCATTTTTTAATGAACTGAAAGAAATTGTCAAACAATTAAGAGATTTTTTATGCTTGGAATGACAGAACAAAGAAAATAGGAAACTTGTAAATATGTTTTTAATACTGGCGAAAAAAAGCAATATGGAAAAGAAGGAATGTCGCAAGAAACAGAGATTTTACTCTAAATCTATGGGTGCTTTTTAAACAGATGGTGGAAGATGTAAAAATGTTGTACAATTATTTTATATTGGAGAACAAGATGGGGGAATTTTAGAAAATTTTTACCAAAGATGTTATATGTGTTTTTAAACAAAAGCACTTTTACATACCAAAAGAGGATGAACTTGTCTAGTTTTAGTTTCTTGGTTTAAATCTGTGTTATGAAAGTGTTAACGAGGAGATGGGGATTTTATGAATATACAACTTTTAATGTATGAAAAGCCGATTTTATTTTTATTACAAAATGAATGTAAATGTATTAAATGGAATGTAGAGATGATTATAATAAAAAAAATGTAAAAAAGAACGCCCGATCTCGTCTGATCTCGGAAGCTAAGCAGGGTCGGGCCTGGTTAGTACTTGGATGGGAGACCAGATACCAGATGTTGTAAGCTGTTTAGTTTACTTCACTAATGTTCTAACCTTTTAAATAGCCCGTTTTTGGCAGCAGATTTCGCTTACAGCCATACCACTTTGAGCACGCCCTAGTGGAAGCAGGAAGTGGTAGAGCTAGCAGAAGAAAGCAAACAAAGAGAGTTGTGAGTTGGAGAATTGGAAACTGAAGCCCTTGTTTCAAAATAACCTTTTAAAAAAGGGGAACTGGTGTGCAGCAGGGCTATTTACTCCCCAAACAACCCTTGCTGTTTGGGGATAAATACTTTTGGTGCTGAGAAGGCTACAGCGCTGGGCGACAAAATGGAGAAGGGAAGAGGCCTGGAGAAAAGGAACGCGAGAGAAAAAGGCAGTGAGCTGGATCAAAGGAGTAATTATGAAAAGAGGCTCACAGTGCTGGTAGAAATGGAAGGAGAAGATAGAATAATGATGATGGAGATACTGAAGAAAGTGAGAGAAGAGTGCAGAGTGGTGATCGGCTGCAGATACAAAAACACACAAGTTACTGGATGGATTAAGGATAAAAAACAGTCGGGTGATTGCGAAAGAGATGGACTGTATGGAGATGGTGGTCTCGTTCCTGGGTCTGCCGATGTACATACAGGATGAGGAGATACTGAGAAAGCTGTCGGAATGGGGAGTTAAAGCGGTCTCAAGAGTGAAGAAGAGAATGTGGCCGGGGACTGATATTGCGGATGGGACAAGATTTTTTAAAGTGAAATTCAATGATGCGCTAAAATCGCTGCCGTATTCGACGAAGTTTGAGACGTTGGGAGGGACGGAGCACTTCAGAGTAATACATGACAGGCAAGTGAAAGTCTGCCACCTGTTCATTCAGCCAGGTCACATTGTCAGAGACTGCCCGAGCTTCAGATGCTTTAAATGTGACAAGCAGGGCCATTACGCGAGAGAGTGCAAGGAGACGAACTGCAATATGTAGCCAGGATTATGTGTGTGTGAAACACCGATGGAGATGGGTGAGGAAAACAGCGATGAGAGGGAGTCGGATCTGTATGAGGTGGACGAGGAGGTGGAGATCGAAGAAGAGGAAGGTGCAGCGGCTGGAGAAGACACATGAAGAGACACATGAAGGGACACATGAAGAGAGAACAGCGGAGCGGGGAGCAATGGCGATTCTGGGGGGTGGCCTGGTGTGGCCTGGGCCACCCCTGAAAGCTCATTGGCCACTCCTGTGGCCACCCCAGAGTTGATAGGTAGTTGGTCAAGTTCGTCAACACAAGAAACAAGAGAAATGCTGTCAATCAATGATGACAGCTGATCAACTGATTTAGGGTCAGTTTTACATTTTTAACTAACACAGTAATGTCGTCTGAGGCTGTGAGAGCTGATTTCTGCTCAGCGGATGTTTGGCCATGCAGGTCAGGTGACCCATGAGATGAGCATGCTGCATCTGCTGCTGCTGCTGGTCCGTGAAACAGGAGGACGGTCACAGTTACAACAGCAACAATACAACAACGATAAAAATGCTGGAATCTGTCGATTGAGAGGTATGGTAATTTAAAGTTTAGTTATATCGTAGTTCCCTCTGAATGTGTAGGAAAACTTTATCTAGCACTAAGTAGCAGCTTAAAGTCGAACTACACTGCACTAGCTAGCTTAGCAGCCTGCAAACCAAGTTAAGCATTGAAAGTTAGCATTTTGTTTTTTTTAATTGTTATTTGGATACCGCCATGAAATATGAAACGCTATTTTCTGGACTGAAGACTGAGGGTGTTTTTTGCAGATGTGTGTGTTCAATAGAGCTAATGTTATATTTTTGGCCAGTGTGTGAAATATAGCGAGACGTGATATAGCGTTAAGTAGCTATAACACAAAAACAAGCTCTGACTTATTTATTAAGTGTGCTTGCTGAAAGCAGCACACTTATAGTTCTTCTTAAGTTTTCTTCTTCTTCTTATTATTATTATTAAGTGTGCTTGCTGAAAGCGCACACTTATTGTTCTTCTTAAGTTTTCTTATTATTAAGTGTGCTTGCTGAAAGCGCACACTTATTGTTCTTCTTAAGTTTTCTTATTATTATTATTATTATTATTCCCGGGAGAAAAATTTTGGCCAGCTCCTGCGCCTAGGCCCTTTGAGACAGAGACACCGTTCCAACTTTAAAACGTTCGGTCAGTACCGGTGTAAGTTGCTCGCGAAGATGACATCATGAGTCCATGTCGTTCGTCCGCCATAGTGGATTGAACAGAAAACGAAACTAAAGTTTCACAGGTCACAAATTTGGTCCGAACTTCACGAAACTGGACGTACATGATCCTTGGAGCAAGCCTCACCAAAGTTACTAGAAGGATTTTTTATTTTTGGAAGCGTTTGCCCGTCACAGCCAAACGAAATCGGCGGCGTAGTCGCCAAAACAGGAAGTAGTTCATATCTCAGGAACGCTGTCACATATCGAAACCAAACTTTGTACATTAACTCGAGACTCCAATGTGAGGATGTACAAGATCTGAATTTTTTTTAATTTATTTTTTTATTTCAGGCTAATAGACAAACCCATTTACCTATGTCTATGCAAGAGTTTCACCTTTTGATGTTAGGTAATGCATTTAGACAGTAGGTGGCACTGTTGTATTACATTTCACAGAGCAGCCAAGTCAGTGTATAGACTGCATTCGTTTTTACCAGGTTTGTCTTAATAAATGCAGGCATGAATTTCGTTTTTTTGCATTGATCTATTTTAATCATCTTCATTTATTAATATATACAGATTTGTATGCATGAATTGTGCATTTCCAATCCTCAAAGCAGTTAATAATAAAAAAAAAAAACTTTATACAAAATACATCATGCTCTTCTTCGATAACCGAACAAACAATTAATTGTCTGTGGCTGTGTTTGTGCGCGCGGGAAATATGCTGCGCATAACAATAGAAAACAAGGAGAAACGCGCAGTCACATGCTCAAACAATCAACAACGTATTCCGCCATCTTAAGTAAGAGTCTAATCCGAAGGGAGCGAACATGTTCATTTCGAAGTAGGGCTGTTTTCGACTAAGGATTTTCATAGTCGAATCTGATTCGTTAGATTTTGCCATAGTCGACTAATAGTCGAACCTTTTTTTTTCTTTTTTTTTTTGATAGCAGCTAGATTTTTTCCATTTCAAACAAAAGAGCTAAAAACACATATATATCACACATATATCATAACATTTCATAAACATGAGGAGCAATATGAGAGAGAAATTTGGTGATGGTTGTTTAGGTACATTAAACCACTAAAGCTTTTTCACGCCCATGAGAACCGCGTGGAGTCAACTCACAGCCGCTCCGCTGCCCTGCTGAAAATGTGAAGCAGAAACGCTTAATATCAGATAACGTCCATAATAATTGCTGGGTTCGATTTTTTGACCATTTTCAGTGGTTATGAGGAGCAATATGAGAGGGAAATTTGGTAATCGTTGTTTAGGTACATTAAACAACGTAAAGCTTTTTAATGCACATGAGAACCATGTGGAGTCAGCTTTTTAACGCACATGAGAACCGTGTGGAGTCAGCTTTTTAACGCACATGAGAACTGTGTGGAGTCAGCTTTTTAACGCACATGAGAACCGTGTGGAGTCAGCTTTTTAACGCACATGAGAACCGTGTGGAGTCAACTCACAGCCGCTCCGCAGCCCTGCTGAAAATGTGAAACAGGTTTTTGAATACATTTTTATTTATTTACATTAGTAAGCTACAGGACATCGTCTTTCAAAACATGACCTGCGCGAAAGCGAAAAAATAAAATAAAAATGGTACCCAGCCCTTCTGAAAATGCGAATGTGTCTCTGTCCCCAGCACATTTCAAACCAAACTGACGCCCATGCATTCGACTATGAGGTTCATAGTCGAATCAGACCTCTCCGAATCGAATCGTCGAATCCTCGACTATTAGAAGTCAGCCCTAGTTCGAAGGGCACTGCGCACGGCATAGGGAATAAGGGAACATCGATACATCACTTCACAGGAAGTGGAGAGCGATGATCACACCCAACTGTCATTTCGCGCATCAGGTCATCACCAGTCAGAACGGTCATAACTAACGATGGAGGAGTTTACGTATGTGTGTAAGTAATACATTTCGCCATTGTTATACAAATGACAGTATTTTTAACGGTTATTGTTGTGAATATTACATACTATTTTTGATGATTATAATTTACCTCAGTGAATGCAGCCAGCTTAGCTAGTTTGTGAAGTAAAGTGATTTTATTTTAGGTAGTTGTAAAATAGTGCAATATAATTGTAAATATATAATATAATAATAAAAATTAAAATATGAATGTAGTCCTATATATATTTGTTATATCATAATCTGCGCGACTCCGTCGTTGACTTTCTTTGATGACATTTGCTGGGCGTTTCTAATGAGCGGTTATTGTCAGTGAAGTCCACTTCAACTGATATACCGTGCTCAGGGAGTAGGGGAGCAGTGAACACTGCATATGGACCCTGTCGAATGGAACGCACATTAGATGTGTAAAAACAACTGGAAAGCGCGAGCGCGCCGCTGTCTCCTTTCGCTTGTTCTCCTGTGGCGTCTGTCGTTGCTATGCAAACATGAACTGCGCTCTCCATGATGACAAGAGCTGTGTCTGAAATCGCTCCCTATCCACTATATAGTGCACTATTTAGGGTGTCGGCCATTTTGTAGTGGTGTCCGAATTCTGAGTGAACGACATCATTCCCTACATTCTTCACTACTTTTATCCACAATCCTCTCTGAATTCGAGTGTACATACGATGTACACTTGCTGAGACACTATTTCCCACAATCCATCACGATAAGGCGATTGAGCGCGAATGAAAAATAAACAAAAATGCCACCATGGCAACGGTGCACCCGAGTTAGAAAACAATCATTTATAAGACCAGACGCCTGGTTATTTATTTATACATACCGTTATGTCTATATTTGAAAAATCAAATGTGTTGTGTAGTGTTTTGTTCTCTTTTATTTTCACATATAAATTAAAAAAGTAAATAAATATGACAAGCAAGTGTTTTTATTATCTTTTTTTTTAATCAAATAACGCAATAAACGTGAAAAATACATACATACAATGGTTACATACAATTCACACAGCCAAAAAAAGTAAATATTAAAGATGGGTAGGTAATGTTTATGACAAATTGTCTGAGCTCTCTGGCGCGTGATAATTATGTCAGCGTCCAAATTCTTTGCTGATGTAGTGCTCTCAACTGCCATTCACTATGTAGAGATTAGTGAACGAGTGAGCGGTTTCAGACACAGCTAAGGAAGTATCAGCAAAAGATTACTAGATTTCTAGCCCTTGCATTAGCTTTACTACTAGATATATTTATGGAGATGAAAAATAATAAGGCGCCCTGTACAGCTATGATCAGCTTTTCGGCCGAGCATTCAATGTTGTTACGCTGCAAGCTGATGGTTCGTTGCTGCCGCGCTCTATCACTCGCACACCATAAAGAGCAAATTGTTTTTTAATGTTTCAATTTCGTGATTAAAATGACATAATTAGGAAGCGGATAATTTCTTCATAAACAGCTCATTATGACTCAATGTTAGAATGCTGCACCTACACTCGATAGTGTGAATAAGATCAGCGCAACGCAGACCACTGCATTGACAGGGTAAAACACATGATCTGTCTACGGCCAGGGCTCAGCGGAAGATAGAAAATGCCGGTCCAGCGCTGATTGAGGAATTAAATTCGAAAATAAAAGACAGTTTGACATCTTTTTTCTCACATTCTCGCATTTTTTCTCGCATCTATCCACTACCTGCTAACGTTAGTGCACTGCACCCGAGCAAGCACACTTTGCAGTTCCTCCGGAAATGCATTTTTCTAGTTATTAAGTGTGCTTGCTGAAAGCTGCACACTTATTGTTCTTCTTAAGTTTTCTTATTATTATTATTAAGTGTGCTTGCTGAAAGCAGCACACTTATTGTTCTTCTTAAGTTTTCTTATTAAGTGTGCTTGCTGAAAGCGCACACTTATTGTTCTTCTTAAGTTTTCTTCTTCTTATTATTATTATTCCCGGGAGAAAAATTTTGGCCAGCTCCTGCGCCTAGGCCCTTTGAGACAGAGACACCGTTCCAACTTTAAAACGTTCGGTCAGTACCGGTGTAAGTTGCTCGCGAAGATGACATCACGAGTCCATGTCGTTCGTCCGCCATAGTGGATTGAACAGAAAGCGAAACTAAAGTTTCACAGGTCACAAATTTGGTCCGAACTTCACGAAACTGGACGTACATGATCCTTGGAGCAAGCCTCACCAAAGTTACTAGAAGGATTTTTGATTTTCGGAAGCGTTTGCCCGTCACAGCCAAACGAAATCGGCGGCGTAGTCGCCAAAACAGGAAGTAGTTCATATCTCAGGAACGCTGTCACGTATCGAAACCAAACTTTGTACATTAACTCGAGACTTCAATGTGAGGATGCACAAGATCTGAATTTTTTTAATTTTTTTTTTATTTCAGGCTAATTGACAAACCCATTTACCTATGTCTAGGTTTCAACTCAGACTTTTAATGTTAATGCATTGACAGTAGGTGGCACTGTTGTATTACATTTCACAGAGCTGCCAAGTCAGTGAATAGACTGCATTAGTTTTTACTAGGTTTGCCTTAATAAATGCAGGGCCTGAATTTCGTTTTTTAAACTGGGAGGGAATTCCACCGCTTACATGGGTCACATGGGGCGAAACTAAAGATTATTAGCCTATGCATCATACATTCGTTCTTCTTCGCTAACCGAACAATTAATTGTCTGTGGCTGTGTTTGTGCGCGCGGGGAATATGCTGCGCATAACAACAGAAAACAAGGAGAAACGTGCAGTCACATGCTCAAACAATCAACAACGTCTCTCTAGATGTGTAAAAACAAGTGGAAAGCGCGAGCGCGCCGCTCTCTCCTTTCCACAAGCGCTTGCTGTCCCGTGGCGACGTGGCGTATGTCGTTGCTATGCAACCATGAACTCCGATCTCCATGATGACAAGGAAGTATTAGCAAAAGATTAATAGATTTCTAGCCCTTGCATTAGCTTTACTACTAGATATATTTATGGAGATGAAAAATAATAAGGCGTCCTGTACAGCTATGATCAGCCAGGGTTTCCGCGGGGCATTAAAAACATTAAAAGTCATTAAATGGATTTTGCGATAATTAAGGCCTTAAATGGCATTAAAAAGCATAAATTGTAATCCTACAGGCATTCCATTTTTTTTATGGTTTTGAAGAAAATGTTATATTATCAATTTATTTGAATAGTCTTCATGATTAATAATTTTTATTTGCTGTCGTCGCAAAATATGTACGTTAGTGTGATTAAAAACTCTCGGAAACAGTTTGGTGATTGCCTCCGGCCGGAGCAAAGTTGCAGAGGTGGCGCGAGTAATTTTGGACAGCAGGAACAACAGGAATAAAACTTGCATACAAGCCTATTTTCTTCAGGCTGAGAAATGCTAGATAACCGTAATGACAGATGTCACATAGCAAATCCCAAATTTCAGAAATAGGCCACTCTTTCAGGCATACTGTAATTCTAGAATGGCCTATTATTTTACAGAATAGCATTGTTTTTACATGGTACGTCACAGCATTTTGTACCCTGTAGGCCTACTCTGTTCCTACAAGCAAAGTGAATATTCTGCAATGTTGATGATGAAGCAACAACAGACAGATACTTGCTAATTTCTCAAACCCTTTTTATTGACATAGTTCACAAGTAATTCCTAAAACCCTTTCCAGTATATGTAAATGCAATGCAAGTACAATTACACTTTGACAAAAGAATCTCTCCAATTGAAATAATTGAACTTTATTTTCAAAGATAATGTTTCAGTAATCTGGTTCCAAGACCAGTTACAGACCAATTATGTATCAAAAAACAAACAAACAATGATACAATTCTGTTCTGGAATGTTAATATCAATATGTAATACAAATTGGAAATGTAAGAGTGTAAAATTGTTGGACATAAGGACATGGATAAAAAGGCTTTGCAGTACAATATGTAGGAAAGGTAGTCACACATCTCTGGCTAGACAGTGTTAAATTGAGGGTACCATATGGAAATGACACTATAAAAACAATAAAGGCAATATTACACAAACAATATGTAGACAGTCATCACCCATCACCATTATTGGTACAATTGGTATTATCACCATATACAAGGGAAAAAATGTTGTATTTGACATCAAAATTGAAAGGTTTTTACCATCAAAACAACTGTAGAACATTTAATTAGCATCCGTAGAATCAGAATTTTCACATATAAAGAATTTGGTTTGGTCTCAATGTACATGACATACAATAATTAAAATACATCAAATACAATAACACAATAAATAAACAACATATTGGGACGAGACAGACAACCATAACTAAGTATAGCAAGACAATGAGTTAACAGACAAACAAAAACAAAACAAAGTGCACAAAGACACTATAAAAACCATAAAGACAATATTACACAAACAATATGTAGACAGTCATCACTCATCACCATTAGTGGTCCAATTGGTATTATCACCATATCCAAGGGAATTTTTTTTGTATTTGACATCAAAGTTGGATGGTGCAGCATAATCATCAGCAGACCTGTGACACCAAAACATACAAGACAGACAACAAACAAACAAACTATCAAATAAAAAAAAGTAAAGCATAAAAAGAAAAATCCTTTTTAAATTGGTCCAATTGATTGCATTTAACTGACTGACAAATATTACTCAGTCCATCAGTCTAGCTTGGTCATGGTTGCGAAGAGTCGATACGCTGTGTTGTCAGATGCAGTGGCCTAGGCATCGAGCGTTGTAGGCCATCGTGTTGATGTGACATTAGCAGCAGCTTGATGGATGTTGTCCAAGGAGAGTCCAGAGTCGAAGGCAGGGTCTTGCTCTGTTGTCAGCTATTACGATGGATGAGCACCGTGCAAGGCAGGCCATAGGCCAGCTTGAAAGCGACCAGAGCCTCACTGCACAAAGCATCTCCAGCAAAGTATCCCCACTGCCCGGCAGTGATAGAGAGCCTCGTTGCTGACGTGGAGGACACTTTCAGGAGTCCAGGTTTAGTATAGTGAAAAGCCCACATTTATGAGTAAATAACACACACACACGTTTCTTTTCACACACTCAACTATAACTAAGTGCAAGTCAGACATTCAACATCAGATACATTCTTCTCAGGTACTGCAGGTTGTCAATCGACTATCAACACAATCTAGCCAATGGCAGCAAGGGCGTAGCCTAAGCATCGAAGTAACAGCCAGTAACATCAGCAGTGCAGACTAGTCACCAGATACTTAAAGACAATAAGCTTGTAGGTTGCATCCTCCACAATATTTTCACTGGTTGCACAGGCAGGTAGACAACAACACCATATAATGGGACTCTATAATAAATACAAAAAACAAATAAAGATAAATGGAAAATATACATCCACAATAATGAGATCTTGTCGGCACAGGTAGAGAGAACAACAGATACATCCAAAATTCACTGTGTTTAATTTAGATATGATTAAAGTTTGTACCATAACAACAGCTCTGACTGAAATGCTCTGAGTAGAAAGTTGCAAACTTCTTCCGTCACAGTATTTTCACTCGCTAACTGGATACAATGTGACACTATAATAAACAAACACACAAATAATCATAAACTGAACAATCAGACAACATCTGTACAGACCAAAATAAGGACATTCAAAATGTAAAAGTTGTTTAAAATGTGTACCATGATAACAGCACTGGCTGAAATGTTTAGAGAACAGAAATGTGAATACTCCATCCTCACTGTACAGATCCACTGTCTGTATATATGAGTAGAGGTCTGCATACTATATGACACTATAATAAACAAACAAAAACAGAAATGACAAACACATATAAATATTTATCACCCGAAGAGAATTTTTTCTGATTAGCTGGTGGGTGGATATTTATTCTGAATAACGTCTCCGGTTACTTAACTGTAACCTTGTTCCCTGAGAAAGCGGAACGAGATGCTGCGCTGCTCAGCGCATTGGGAACATATTTTATCGTGACCAGCTGTGAAATATGTGTATAACACGTCGATGGAATTGACCCGGAGGTAATATAGCCTCGGTCGATGACGTCATCGGCGCGCACCCGCAACACGAGGCTATAAATAGATGAGCCACAGGTGCATCGTCAGGATATTTTGTCTGAAGAGCAGTCCTGGGACATCTTCAGCACGGCAAAGTAGCGCAGCATCTCGTTCCGCTTTCTCAGGGAACAAGGTTACAGTTAAGTAACCGGAGACGTTCCCTTTCGAAAGCTACAATCGATGCTGCGCTGCTCAGCGCATTGGGAACGAGAATACCCACGCCGCCGTGCTTGAACATGTCTGGACCCCCACGGTTGTGCATGTGTGTTTCACAAGAACGCAAGAAGGCCTAGACATTAGCTTGTGATGTCGACTCAAGGACATGAGAGCCCGGAGTGGCATGAACATCCAAACTATAAAATCTTATGAATGTGTGCGGAGAGGACCAACCTGCCGCATCACAAACCTGTTGTAGGGGGGCACCTCTTGCCAAAGCACTAGAAGATGCGACCCCCCTGGTGGAGTGAGCCCTAAGACCTTTAGGCGAAGCTTGACCGCGCGCCTCATAAGCAAGAGCAATAGCATCCCTAACCCAATGAGACATGGTCTGCTTGGTGGCAGCTGATCCTTTGTTACTACCACCATAACAGACGAAGAGTTGCTCTGACTTACGCCACTGGCTAGTGCGGTGGACGTAAGCCTGAAGAGCACGAACTGGACACAGTCTGTAAGATTTCTCCTGCTCCGGCGTTGTGAACGGTGGAGGGCAGAAGGCTTCTAGAATGACCGGATGTACAGCCGAAAATGGAACCTTAGGCAGGTAATCAGGATGAGGATGCAAAATCACTTTCACCATTCCTGGGGCAAAGTCTAAGCAGGATGGAGAGATAGACAGAGCCTGCATATCCCCAATTCTCTTCAAGGAAGTTATTGCCATTAGAAAAACCATTTTTAGAGTCAGAAGTTTATCAGACGCTGATTCTATAGGTTCAAAGGGGGTGTCAACCAGACCCTCGAGAACTGTAGCTAAGTCCCATGAAGGGATCTTGGTTTTTACTGGAGGCCTCAGTCGCCTGGCCCCACGAAGGAAGCGAGAGAGCAGAGGGTGTCTCCCGAGCGGAGCCCCGTCTACCAAGGCGTGGCAAGCCGAAAGAGCGGCCACATAAACCTTAAGAGTAGCAGGGCATGTGCCCGTTGACAATTTCTCTTGCATGAAGTCCAGCACTGAAGCAACCTGGCAGTTGACTGGATCCACATTGTGTACAACACACCATCTTTCAAAAACACCCCATTTCTTGGCATAACTTTGTCTAGTGGAGGAAGCCCTAGCACTTAGAATGGTCTCAATAACGGCAGGCGAAAGCCCAGTGTCCCTCAGTTGGTTCCCATCAGGGGCCAAACGTGAAGATTCCACAGGTCGGGCCTGGGATGGAATATCGTGCCCTCCGCCTGAGACAGAAGGTCCCTCCTCTCCGGAATCGCCCACGGCGAGCCGTCGAGGAGAGATATTATCTCCGAGAACCATACTCTGTTCGGCCAACGCGGCGCTATCAGTAAGAGGCAAGACCCTTGTTGGCGAACCCTGGCTAGAACTCCCGGGAGCAGAGAAACTGGAGGAAACGCATACAGGCGCATTTTGGGCCATGTGTGCGCCATCGCATCCAGACCCAGAGGAGCTGGGTGACTCAGAGAGAAGTAAAGGGGACATTGCGCTGTCTGTTGTGAGGCGAAGAGGTCCACCTCCGCTTTGTAAAATTTGGTCCAAATCAGGGATGTGATTTTTCCGGATTAATCCGGAATTCCGGATTTTCCGACCTGAAAATGTGACCTACGTGAATCATGCAGATCTGTAAAAAAAAAAAAAAAAAAAAATGGGGGCCGGGGGGTAATCTCACAGCCGTCACCATGGTAACCCGGGACGGAACCACAATCGCCGCGAATCGCGGCCACACCGGGCGGCACGTCAACATGGTTACAGATGGCAGAGAGATGCAATCTTTCCGCGCCCAGCGAGTGCTTGAAGTGCGTCAGAAACAGAGCGCGCGCGCGATCAGTTGTTGGTAATTTGCAAGCGGGAAGGAAGTCGACCGGAAGTTGAAGTCGGCCGGGTGCCGCCATCTTGAGCGGAACTTCACTTGCGTTAGCAATCCCATTGACTTCCATTCATTTTGGCGTCACTTTGACAGCGAATAACTTTACATCTGAGGCGTTTGAAGACTCCATTTGTACCTTTTTTATTTCTAAAGAAACACGACAATGTATAAAATGCTCCATTACCTTGTAGCTTATGTTATGGCCCCGTAGAAGCAGTTTTTGTAAAAGTAGGCTAACGATTGCGTCATAACCAAGCGACTCTTTGTCGCACATTAGAGAGATTACCGTATGGACGGGAGGAGAAGCTCGCGGGCAATCGGGGGGACGTAGAGGCAAAATGACAATATAATTAATGAGAATACCTAGCAAAAGTTGATCCTGCTCCATGCTCATGGACAATTCCTACTTACACTCTCCGTCTCTGCAAGATTCGGAAGGGAATGATTCAGATTTCTCTTGGCACAGCTACTAGAAGACAGACGGGTTGCTCACGTGGTCCGTGTAACGCTTTGCTCGATTTGAGTCTGCGCGTCAGGAAAGGAAGTGCTAAGAAATCGCTAAAAATGGGCTTCACTTGTCTCAATTGAGTCCCAATGGGGTCGCTGTGTCCATTTCTTTTACTGTCTATGGTAATTTGTTGTGTAGTGTGCGCGACGCCGCATCCAATGTAGACAGCATTGCTTTTGTTTGAGGGCGCTTAACACACAGCTCGTAGAAACGGGCCTGGCAGCTCGCGCCAGTTCTAGACACGGTGAAAGTTTCCCGATTGTGACGGATGGCCGAATTTACATGACACATTATAAATGAGCATTATAGTCTGCGATAGATACAGTGCCAAAAAGAAGAGAAGAGGATAAAAGGGGATAAAGACAGAGGTAAAGTGATGTAGTGAATGGACAGTTTATCTAATTGCATAGTCTATATAATTTCATGGCAGTTATTTACTTAATGTTAGCAGTTGTTCTGAGTTCTCCGGACTGTGTGATTTTTGTAACTATCATGTCAGTTTTAAGACACATTTTTTATTATCACTTTTTTATTAATGTTTTACTCTACAGTTGTGCAGTTTTGGGGTGAATACAGTACAGGCCAAAAGTTTGGAAACATTACTATTTGTTTTTGAAAGAAGTTTCTTCTGCTCATCAAGCCTGCATTTATTTGATCAAAAATACAGATTTTTTTTTTTTATATTGTGATATATTATTACAATTTAAAATAATTGGTTTTCAATTTATTATACTTTAAATTATAATTTATTTCTGTGAAGCAAAGCTGAATTTTCAGGATCATTACTCCAGTCTTCAGCATGTGACATCCGGTCTATCACATGATCCTTTAGAAATCATTCTAATATTCTGATTTATTATGAGTGTTGGAAACAGTTCTGCTGCCTAATATATTTGATGAATAAAAAGGTTAAAAAGAACTGCATTTATTCATTTATCCAAATATTTTCTAATATAAATCTTCTTTACTATCACTTTTTATCAATTTAACACATCCTTGCTGAATAAAAGTATTGATTTATTTAAAAAAAAAAAAAAAAAAATCTGAACCCAAATCACTGACCAGTAGTGTATATTGTTGTTACAAAATATTTCTATTTTTTAAAAAAAAATGATTATTCTTTTTTATTTTAATTTTATAACTTTTTATTCAAAGTATCCTAAAAGTATCACAGGTTATTAAAAAATATTAAGCAGCAGAACTGTTTCCAACTTTGATAATGAATCATCATATTAGAATGATTTCTAAAGGACTGGAGTAATGATCCTGAAAATTCAGCTTTGCATCACAGAAAAAAAAATTATAATTTAAAGTATAGTCTAAAAATGGAAATCCAATTATTTTAAATTATTTTAAATTGTTGATGGCGCACTGTTGATGGCGTGGATTAGACACTTGGCTTTGATTTCCACTGCGACACATCCACCAAATAAGTTGTCATTTGTCATACTGTACAAAAAAAGTTGCATGTTGCACAACTAGCTGTAAAATAAATCAAAATATATTTTTTTGTTCAAATAAGTTGTTATGGGTCCTGCTTTACTATCCATATAGATCCGCCACCAGTTTGATCGGCGGGGCGGGGGGATGGGGGGGGCGGGTCTTAGTATATTTTCCTGCTTTTTTGTCCTTAGCCAATCACATGCCTGCCAAATCTGTTTCACTACTTCCGGGTGGAGTTTCCATTCCCCCGTCGGTAGTGTCTGTCTGGACAGTAAATCTGCTCCCACATTCAAATGCCCTGGAATGTATACTGCCCTGAGTGACAGGAACTTGTCCTGGGCCCAGAGAAAAATCTGCCTCGCTATTCTGTTCAGATTGCGTGAGCGCAGACCTCCCTGGTGATTTATATAAGAGACTGCAGCTGTGTTGTCCACCCGCACTAGGACATGACAACCCCTCAATTGATGGAGAAAATATTTCAGAGCCAGAAATACGGCCATCAGCTCGAGGCAATTGATGTGCCAATCGAGCTGATGGCCCTCCCATTCCCCTTGAGCTGGACGGCCACCTAAGACCGCTCCCCAGCCCATCAGGGAGGCGTCCGTCGTTAGCAGTCTGCGACGACACGGCGCCCCTAGAGTGGGACCCAAGGTTAGGAACCGGGGTCTGAGCCACAGAGATAGTGTACGAAGCCCGCGGCGCGTCACTTTTATTTGCCTTTGAGGATTGGCTCTTGGATGAAACCCTCTGGCTTTTAGCCACAACTGAAACGGTCTCATGTGCAACAGCCCCAGAGGAATCACCGTGGAGGCTGATGCCATGAGACCCAACATTCTTTGATACTGACGAACAGTACGAACTTGGCCTAGCTTGACTTTGGTCATGGTCTGCCGTATGGTCTCGACTCGAGCAGGAGACATTTGTGCCCGCATCGTAACCGAATCCCATACGATCCCGAGATAATTCGTTCTCTGAGCAGGAGAAAGAACACTTTTCTTGGTGTTGAGCTTCAGCCCTAGAGAAACTAGATGAGCTAACACGATATCTCTGTGTTGGAGCGCCATCTCTCGAGATTGTGCTAGAATTAACCAATCGTCTATGTAATTCAAAATGCGAATGCCCCGGAGTCGCATTGGAGCCAGTGCTGCATCCATGCATTTTGTGTATGTGCGGGGTGATAGTGCTAGACCGAATGGAAGAACCCGAAATTGGTACGCTTCGCCCCCGAAAGCGAACCTCAGGAATTTCCTGTGTTGTGGCAATATTTCTATGTGAAAATATGCGTCCTTCAGATCGATCGTGACGAACCAATCGTGATGTTGAATTTGCGACACGACCGTCTTGACGGTTAACATCTTGAACTTGAGTGCTTTGACTGTGCGGTTTAAGCCTCGAAGATCTAAGATTGGACGCAACCCCCCATCCTTTTTGGGTACTAGGAAGTATCTGCTGTAATAACCTGACTCCCTCTCTGGCAGAGGAACATGTTCTATGGCCTCTTTGCCCAGAAGAGTTTGCAGCTCTTGCGACAGTACGTGCATCTGCTCTGGTTTCACGGTAGTGAAAATCACGCCGTTGAAACGCGGAGGACGACGAATAAATTGGATTCTGTATCCTATCTGTACTGTGCTTAATACCCATGCAGAAATGCCTGGCAGAAGTTTCCACGCTGCCAGACTCTCTGAGAGTGGTATTAATTTTAATACTTCCTTTTGAGGGGATGTTAGATGTTCCGTGTCCGGAATGACCGCCGGAAACAACGGAACATCTAACAATTCGCTGGAAATCGCTGCCCCCCGAAGCACGAGAGGTGGCGGGGATGGAACGATTTTGTGAGGGTAGCGGGAAGGGGCGAAATGATCTTGCACGCGCCCCATCCCGCGGGGGACTACCCCCACCAGATTGGGCGCCAGACCATCAGGACTTTCTCTTTTTATTGATAATGCTCCTGAGGTCTGGTCTGGGAGGCTGCTGAGCCTGGCGAGTTTGTCTCCAGCCTCTCTGAGGGGGAGCACGACTCGCCACGCTCTGCTTTTTCTCCTCCCTAGCTTTTGAAGGACCGGGGCGGGGCTGGGTGGCAGACGGCCCCTCCCCTTGAGTGCGGCGAGGAAGGAACTGAACGAATGCTTCTTCGTGTTTCTTCACCTCTTTAAATCTGGTCACTACGGTGATAACTGAGTCGCCAAATAAACCAGAGGGAGAAACAGGGGAGTCTAACAGAAACAGACGATCCTTCTCTTTAATGCCTGTCAAATTCAACCACAGGTGCCTCTCCGTGCTGACTAAAGCACTCATAGAACGGCCGATAGCACGGGCCGTTTGCTTGGTCGCACGGAGAGACAGATCTGTGGCTCGACGAAGCTCAGAGAACGCTTCCTCGTCGATGGTACTGCCCACACTCAAATCCTTCAATAGATCAGCCTGGTACGCCTGTAACACTGCCATAGTGTGCAGCGCAGCACCAGCCTGACCTGCAGCTTGATAAGCTTTACCCACTAACGATGATGTAATTCGACATGGTTTAGAGGGGAGGGTAGGTTTTTTAATCGAAGATGCCGACTCGGGCGAGAGATAGCTCGCGAGCGTCTCTTCAACCCGTGGCATCTCCGTATACCCTCGCGCTTTCGCACCCACGATAGTCGAAAAAGTCGACGTCGAGGGCACAAAAACACGAGAGGTATATGGTTTGCTCCATGACTTAGACAGCTCGTCATGGAGGTCCTCGAAAAACGGGAGAGACTGATGTTGCGTTCTCTCCCTGCCACCGGACAAAAACCTATCCTCTAGCTTACTACGTTTGGGGGTCTCTTGTTCGCGTGGCCAGTCAAGCTGTAACCTGGCCACCGCGCGAGTAACCACCTCTAGCAATTCCTCGACAGATTTATTTTCGCGAGAGGAATGCTCAGAGGCTGGCTGCTCGTTATGGTCTGAATAAGAACCAAGAGATATCTCATCCCCCTCGTGAACTGAAGAAGCACCGGAGCGCGCTCCGAGATCACGAGACTCGATGCATGGATCTGGTGACGCAGCAAGCGAAAGGGACGGACCCGTCTCTTGCTCGTCATGCAGATCCATTCTAGAGCCCCACGTTGGTAATGCGGGTGCGGACTGGAAATAGTTCAGACGGGAGCGGAGCATCTTAACTGTGAGCAGATCACAATGCTCGCACCCGCCCTTCTCTATTGCCAGAACCGCGTGCTCTTCCCCCAAACAAACAAAACAGTAATCGTGTGTATCCAGCTCAGACATGGGACGGGAGCATGGAGGAACACAACGCTTACTATTTTGTTGGCTCATTTCTCCTCTTTTTTTACTTTTTAAACTCTGTTTGTAACGTGAGAGAAAAAGATTTTGAGAAATGAGAAATTTCTGCACACTGCCTGATGAAACTAACTCCTAACAAAGATCTGTAGTAGCAGATGAGAGTAACAGAGAGAGTTTTCTGACGCACACATGCACAGTAATGGTCTGAAGACAAAAGACCTGACGATGCACCTGTGGCTCATCTATTTATAGCCTCGTGTTGCGGGTGCGCGCCGATGACGTCATCGACCGAGGCTATATTACCTCCGGGTCAATTCCATCGACGTGTTATACACATATTTCACAGCTGGTCACGATAAAATATGTTCCCAATGCGCTGAGCAGCGCAGCATCGATTGTAGCTTTCGAAAGGGAACCAACGCATTCTCATCCTTGGGCATCACATACTGACCCTTGTGACATTTCGTCTACATCGAACGCACATGGCACCCTTTAGCGTCAATATGACACGCACAGGTTATGGGTAGGTTTAGGGTTAGACCGCTAGGAGGCGCCTTCTGGCCCATATCTATCTGCGTCTCATATTGACGATAAAGGGTGCCATGTGCGTTTGATGCAGATGAAATGTCAACAGCGTCAGATAACGGGACATCTATAAAGTAGATCTTGTAAAAAAAAAAAACTTTAATCACTGTACCATATCAATGTTTATGAATATTAACTATAACAACATAACCATAGTAATAACAACAATAATAGCTTAAATTTATATAGCACCTTTCAGGATACCCAATGTTGCTTGACAAATAAAAGAATGGAATAGGTAGGGGATGGGGGAGAAAAGGTGTTATTTTAGGTAGTGTTTGAATATACCAAGGGAGGAGTCATGATGACATATTTACTTAAGGTTGCAAGAAGAGTTACTTTTTTGTGTTCTTATTTTTGCTTACCCTAACTAATTGGACTTTCAAGATATTTACCATCATTATATCCATTACACCAGTGATCACCAACCATTGCTGAATCAATGGTCCTTGGTGAAGATACAGTGAACATAGCAAACATGGTCCTACAAGCTACATTCACAGTGAAGAGAGACAGTTAGGAGAACCAATAAAAGGTGAGAGTTTGGCTAAGGTGGATAGGTGGCACTCAAATTTGGGAAACTCATGCCAATTGAAAAGATGATCAAAAAGAAATGGAAGTAATTTATAACAAAAAAAATACTAATCATAAATTTAGTTAAGTAGTCAAGAAATTAACAGTGATACAGCTACCAATGCCATATTTTTTAATCTAAACAACCCAAATGAACATCAAGCACAACATACACTTTAACAATGCTCAACTGAAATAGCCAATAGACTAGTGTGAAGCATTAATCCCGTATCACCCTTAAGGGAATAAGGCTCTCAGACACTCAGCTAAGTTATTTAAAAAAATGTCATTGCCCAAAGGGGACAAATGAACCTGATCCCTAAGAAACAGCTCAGGTCTGTTAAAGCGAATGTCATGGTGATGAACCATAGCCCCCTGTATTTCCAAAACAAAAGTAGCCATCTCACTGTTCACCCATCTACGAGAATGGTCGATTCCCCTCGGGCGTGCAGAACCCCAGCAACGTCTCTGGGTGATGGCCGAATATATAATCATCATGTTAGGGAAACGCTGGTGAAGATTCTGCAAGTCCTGCTTCATCACTGCGACAAGATCCACACTACGAATTTTTCCCAAATCATTCCCGCCGCAGTGAAGAAGCAGGACATCCGGGGGAGATTTTCTTCTCACCAAATTATTGAGGCGAGGGACAACAGAGTGCCACCTCAATCCACCCCAGCCAAACCACTCTACCTGGACATTCACACCCAAGTTGTTGACAAAGGTTCTCGTTGCTCTTTCCTCCCCACGGCGAATGTAGCTATCACCGACTATCCACACAGTCGGTATATCTAAAAAAGGACAAATCAAGATTAGTTATTCATAACATATCATTACCTGAAGTCATATCAAAGAAATTAATTACCAAATATAAAGTAAATGCAAAGTAGTTTCATGTAACATGCCAACCATAATTAATCAGACATGAAAACATTTCCTTACATGGTAAATTACATGACAACACTCATTTAAAATGATTAATTAAATTTAACTTCATATTCAATATAAGCTACTTCACATTCCTTACAGTTTAGTATAGATGACGCATTCATGTACCTTAACATATCAGACTATGACCGTTTTCTGTTGTTAGTACAGATTTCACTTAGGCTACATGTTGGTAAGTTGCAAGCGTAGTACGTTCGTTAAAGGGATAGTTCACCAAAAAATGAAAATTCTGTTATCATTTACTCACCCTCAAGTTGTTTCAAACCTGTATGAATTTCTTTTTCCCACTGAACACAAAAGAAGATATTGTGAAAAATGTCTGTAACCAAACAGTTGATGGACCCCACTGACTTCCATAGTAGGAATAAAAAAAAAAATACTATGGAAGTCAATGGGGTCCACTGTTTGGTTACAGACATTTTTCACAATATCTTCTTTTGTGTTCAGCAGAAAAAAGAAATTCATACAGGTTTGAAACAACTTGGGGGTGAGTAAATGATAACAGAATTTTCATTTTTTGGTGAACTATCCCTTTAAAATGCAAGATTGCCAAGTCACTTGATTTTCTTATATGCTTACCTTGCACTCCTTGTTGATTCATAATCTGCAAAAAATAAATTCAATTACAAAATGATACAAATAATATTTTCATTGTTCAATATAGTCAAACTGAGTTATTTTAACACTGCAAACTTAGCACATGGGATCTCATTATAATGTGTTAGAAGTTAATTAACTCATTACCAAACCTAAAGAATATTATCTTAATTTTAGTCTACCATTAACATAAGCATGGTTGTTGCATTCAGTCAACTTTGCTAACCTTATGTACACAATTAAGTTAAACTTAAAATAACATTAATATAGTGTGTACATTCATAATTGTTTTTAGCACAAACTTATTTCACTTCTTTGTTTTGCAAAGTCAAACATTTACATCAAGCTAACACCTTGTTAGCAATACTTTGTAATGTACCATAGTGTTCGACGGTAGAACACTGTACGGAACACTGAGGCTAGCTTTATGGATAATTCTATCTCAAAACGAAAACACCACTATTTACTTTTCACTATACGAGTATAATAACATTACAATAACAATTATGTGGGATTATTATCCAACATTTTAGTAGACACAAATCCAATACAAAAGCATGATTATTCATCTAACTTACCGTTGTTCAGCTCCAGCAAAGAACGAGGATTCAGCGAAGAAAGTAATAAGAACGAAGTGACCAATTATGTTCTAAAGATTTAAAAACAAACAAAAAAAACAAATACATGATTGGTGGTTTATTTAGAATTAACATTTCTTGCAATTTAAAAATATGTTTAATTTCAAAGTACAATAGGAAAATCTAATAATATTCAACTAATTTATAAAATAGATTGTAGCAGCGGAAACTACGTAATTTCCTCCTATCGTTAACAAGAACCGTTGACTATACCAAAACCAGTCTTTTGATTCCACCAACGAACGGAAGAAGTAAGTACTCAGATTTCCTGCATTTATATAATGAACAAAATCTAAGACAACTTGTTTACTGTTGCCTAATTGTTAAACAAGAGAGAAGCGTATGTAGCCTAACATTGTAACAAATATATTTTCTTTACAATTAGGCTTATACAGGGGCGGTTCTAAGGTCAGTGGATATTCAGGGCTTTAGCCCAAACTAAAATTGGGTATTTTTATATAAAGGAATTAATTAATTAATTATAAAAACGATTTAAGGCAATAATAAAAAAAAAAAACGCTTATTTTATTATTGTAAAAAGGCTTAAGTGCGTATTGAAGTCCATCAGAGCAGCATCGAGAATATCAAATACATTGCAGTTAATCTCTTATTTGCATCTTAAGTTTATTGCCAATAATAATGACAGGTTTGCAAAAGTGTAGAACTCGATGAGCTCGTACAAAACACATCTTCAGCACAGCAACTCATTTAAACGTCTCTGATTAGCCGATGAGTTCAACAGACATCTGTGAATCGGTGGACTACAATGCTAAACGCTCCAAAAGCACGTCGTAATTATCTTTTTAATGCAAAAGGAAAAATATAAATACAATATAGGCTACACTATTCATGATTACGTAATCGCGGCAGGTGTAATCTTATTCACATTTGTTTTTCTGATTAATTGTTTTGCTCTATGACAAAGACAAGCTAACAAAATATTCGGGGCTTTACTAAAAACATTTGGGGCTTAAGCCCCCTTAGCCCAGCCCTACCGCCTGAGCTTATTGAGATAACTATTCATACCGAATAGGCCTACTAATTATACATTTACACTTCAATTTCATACAGATTATGGCGAATTACACTTCACCATCAAAGATACCGAAAGTGGGGGACGAAGAGGCGAATACCATTAAAGACAGCATTCAGTTGCTGGTGGTAAGTTATTAACAATGTAAAAATGTAAAATTTAAATGTTTTATTCCAAATACAACTATGTAGATTTTAATGTTAGGCTGCCTCTACCTTTCAACAGTACCGATGCCAAGACCCAGCCGTACCCAGGCAAGAAATTGCCCAGGAATTGACAAGCCTAGGCACCAATATTATGACAAACATAGGCAATAAAACAAAAAAAAAATAGCTGGGTTTACTCAAAATATAAACCTATTAAGGCAGCAGCTCCAAGAGCAAAAAAAGAAAATAGAAGATTTGAACAATGAGATTGATGCCTATAAGGAAGCACAAGCAGCAGCCGCTGCCTTTGTTGAGGATGGTAAGTAGCATACTTCATTACAATGACTTAAGTCACTTCATATAAAACATAACAATTAATAGATTCAGTGCATCTTTCCAAACATTTGTAATATGACCTTACTCATTATTTATATAATCTAGACTACACCTGCTTTGATTACACTCTTACTGTCACATGCCTGTCCTGTCTTGTGTAGCACATGTGGTGTTTGTGTTCCTGTCACTGTTTGACCCCACCCTCCTTGTTATCTCATTATTGGTTTCATTTGCCCCACCTGTTGTTCCTTATTACCTGCCTGATTTGTCCCTTTTATAAGTTCCTTTGTGTTTGCAGTCTGTGTCGGATCGTTGTCTTGTTTACGTCTCCCGCTTTCCCGTGAAACCCCGGTATGTTGCTTTGTAGTTGTATTTTTGGTTATTTCATGTTTTCCCCCTTGAGGGTTTTTGTTTCATTTCATGTTTCTTTTATTTAATAAATATTCTTTCTGCACTTGAGTCCTCTCCTTTAGTTTTTCTTTAGTTATACGTGACAGAACGATCCGACCATGTTAAGGACTCAGCAGAAAGATTCACGACACCCACCAGGCCCTCCTGTCTCGTGCCCCCACTACGATCGCATTATTCGTTTTCAGACACTAAGTGCCCTCCGCCAACAAGGGGCTGACCTGAGGAAGTTCGCGGGTGAATTCCTTGGAGCGGCGGAGGGTTTAAAACTTAATGACGGGCCTCTAAAGGACCTCTTCTTTTACGCACTCAATGAGCCCATGGACTGGGTTCTCAGGAGGGCGTATGATGGCTGTACGTTTGAGGCTATGGTGGAGGGTCTCGCTCGCTTGCAGGAGCGAGAGGCCAGGAAGAGGGTCCCAGTTCCGGTGGCCTCAGTGCCGGTGGTCCCGAGTCCAGTGGTCCCAGTTCCAGTGGCCCCAGTTCCAGTGGTCTCGAAACGGAGGAGGAAGAGGAAGACTCCCTCCGTGACTGTTCCGGTGGTCCCTGTTCCGGTGGTCCCTGTTCCGGTGGTCCCTGTTCCGGTGGTCCCTGTTCCGGTGATCCTGCTCGCACTGCCTGCACCACCTCAGCGATCCGTCACGTCTGCCCAGCCAGAGACTGTTCATGTCACGTCTGCCCAGCCAGAGACTGTTCACGTCACGTCTGCCCAGCCAGAGACTGTTCACGTCACGTCTGCCCAGCCAGAGACTGTTCACGTCACGTCTGCCCAGCCAGAGACTGTTCACGTCACGTCTGCCCAGCCAGAGACTGTTCACGTCACGTCTGCCCAGCCAGAGACTGTTCCTGAGCCTATGTCTTCGGACAAGATGGTCGTCGCTGCCGCCGAGCCTGTTCACGTCACGCCTGCCGAGCCTGTGTCCCCTGACAAGATGGCCGCCGTCGAGCCTATGTCTTCGGACAAGATTGCCGCCGCCGAGCCTGTTCACGTCACGCCTGCCGAGCCTGTGTCCCCTGACAAGATGGCCGCCGTCGAGCCTGTGTCTTCGGACAAGATTGCCGCCGCCGAGCCTGTTCACGTCACGCCTGTCGAGCCTGAGTCCCCTGACAAGATGGCCGCCGTCGAGCCTGTGTCTGAGCCGGTGGTGTCTGTTCCTGAGCCCTCAGTGACCGCGACACTGGCTATTATGGCCACAGCCATGTGGTGTGTGTGGGCTACGCACACACTTGAGCCGGTAGTGTCTGTTCCTGAGCCGGAGCCAGTGTCTGTTCCTGAGCCGGAGCCAGTGTCTGTTCCTGAGCCGGAGCCAGTGTCTGTTCCTGAGCCGGAGCCAGTGTCTGTTCCTGAGCCGGAGCCAGTGTCTGTTCCTGAGCCGGAGCCAGTGTCTGTTCCTGAGCTGGAGCCAGTGTCTGTTCCTGAGCCGGAGCCAGTGTCTGTTCCTGAGCCTGTTCCTGAGCCTGTTCCTGAGCCTGTTCCTGAGCCTGTTCCTGAGCCTGTTCCTGAGCCTGTTCCTGTGTATATGTCTGTTCCTGGGCCGGTGGGGCCAGTTCCAGTGCCCGAGCCGGTGGGGCCAGTTCCAGTGCCCGAGCCGGTGGTGCCAGTTCCAGTGCCCGAGCCGGTGGTGCCAGTTCCAGTGCCAGTTCCAGTGCCCGAGCCAGTGGTGCCAGTTCCAGTGCCCGAGCCAGTGGTGCCAGTTCCAGTGCCCGAGCCGTTGGTGCCAGTTCCAGTGCCCGAGCCGTTGGTGCCAGTTCCAGTGCCCGAGCCGGTGGTGCCAGTTCCAGTGCCCGAGCCGGTGGTGCCAGTTCCAGTGCCCGAGCCGGTGGTGCCAGTTCCAGTGCCCGAGCCGGTGGTGCCAGTTCCAGTGCCCGAGCCGGTGGTGCCAGTTCCAGTGCCCGAGCCGGTGGTGCCAGTTCCTGTGCCTGAGCCCTGGCCGCCCGAGGGGTCGTCTCCGCCGTGGCCGCCCGAGGGGTCGTCTCCGCCCTGGCCGCCCGAGGGGTCGTCTCCGCCCTGGCCGCCCGAGGGGTCGTCTCCGCCCTGGCCGCCCGAGGGGTCTTCTCCGCCCTGGCCGCCCGAGGGGTCTTCTCCGCCCTGGCCGCCCGAGGGGTCTTCTCCGCCCTGGCCGCCCGAGGGGTCTTCTCCGCCCTGGCCGCCCGAGGGGTCTTCTCCGCCCTGGCCGCCCGAGGGGTCTTCTCCGCCCTGGCCGCCCGAGGGGTCTTCTCCGCCCTGGCCGCCCCATGGACTCTCTGTTCCGCCCTGGCCGTCCGATGGACTCTCTGTTCCGCCCTGGCCGTCCGATGGACTCTCTGTTCCGCCCTGGCCGTCCGATGGACTCTCGGCTCCACCCTGGCCTCCAGAACTGTTCATTTTCCCTGCCCCACCCTGGTCTGTCTCTTTTGTTCCCCCTGTCCCACCCTGGTCTGTCTTTCCTGTTCCCCCTGCCCCCCCCTGGTCTGTCTTTCCTGTTTCCCCTGTCCCACCCTGGTCTGTCTTTCCTGTTCCCCCTGTCCCGCCCTGGTCTGTCCCTCCCTGGTCTGTCCCTCCCGTCCCGCCCTGGTCTGTCCCTCCCGTCCCGCCCTGGTCTGTCCCTCCCGTCCCGCCCTGGTCTGTCCCTCCCGTCCCGCCCTGGTCTGTCCCTCCCGTCCCGCCCTGGTCTGTCCCTCCCGTCCCTTGTGGAGCGTCTGGTAGCCGCTCCTTAAGGAGGGGGTAATGTCACATGCCTGTCCTGTCTTGTGTAGCACATGTGGTGTTTGTGTTCCTGTCACTGTTTGACCCCACCCTCCTTGTTATCTCATTATTGGTTTCATTTGCCCCACCTGTTGTTCCTTATTACCTGCCTGATTTGTCCCTTTTATAAGTTCCTTTGTGTTTGCAGTCTGTGTCGGATCGTTGTCTTGTTTACGTCTCCCGCTTTCCCGTGAAACCCCGGTATGTTGCTTTGTAGTTGTATTTTTGGTTATTTCATGTTTTCCCCCTTGAGGGTTTTTGTTTCATTTCATGTTTCTTTTATTTAATAAATATTCTTTCTGCACTTGAGTCCTCTCCTTTAGTTTTTCTTTAGTTATACGTGACACTTACCTTCTATAGGCCTATAGTATCAGTTACCTAACTTGTGCTTTTTTCTTTTAAAATCTCAGAACGGGTTGACATGGAAGATCAAGAAACACAAACAGATTACTTTTTTGTTGTTGTTTTGTTACATTTCATATTCCCTTTTAATTTTTAATATAATTTAAAAATGTTTTTATTTTTTCATTTTAAAAATTAAGCTATGTTCATTTTCCTGAGTGATTAAACCTTTTTTGTTGTCTTTTTAAAATAATAAACACATTTTGTTATTTAAACATTATGTGGGATGCCAAACTTTGTATAAAGATTAAAGGTGTAATCCAGCAATTTTTCACATAAATCTCCATTTCTCAAGATCACCACAGACTGTTGTTATGAAAAAACCTGCAAAAAACATTTGGTCTGCCTAGCTCAATTTGTACAATTTCTCAATTTTCTTTCAAGTGTGCAACAAATAGCCTATAGTCAATTTATTAAGGGAGTTTGTCGGTAACTTAGTTGGTCATAGGGTAGGCTGAGCAAAACGTTAGCAAATTTAACTTTGACAAGGCTGATGGCTAACATTATCATCAAGAGCTGTGCGAACTTGTAGGCCCAAATCCTATGGACTTCAGACTTGACGAACTCCTATGGTATGCAACAGAAATTCCTTACTGCAGAAATAGTAGATTGATGCTCCTGACAACATTATTTGTCTTGTCGTTGTTTTTAAAACTTAGGTGTTAGCTAAATAGTTCATTCAAAGCACTGATTTCTCGTATGTCTCCTTCAGTCACAATAGCAAGACTACACTGGGTCAAATGTCACTATGAAATGTGATTAATCAGCATAATATTTTTTGACATGTTCATTTTTCTGTAACTAATTTGTCAAAATTGACATGTAATTTTGAAAGCACTAATATTATCTATAATTGTGCAAAAGGTAAGTAGCCTTTATTAACACTAAAGGCAATTTCACACAAAACTGTTACATCCATAACGCCAACACAGTGCCATGCTATGGAATGATGATTACTTGAAATTTAAACATTCACTCTTCTTCATTATACAACTTACATGAAGCACTTTTCACATAATCATTCACGTCATACAAATACCTTGGCATTATGAATATGACAGTTTTGTGTAGTACTGCCCCTAAAAACTTCTGAAAAGTTAAGATAATGTAATAACCTTACAATAGAATATCATACTCCAACACAAATAAATAATAACCTAGCTTTATTATGTAACAGTGAAACAAAACAGAACAATATCACAGTGAATCTACAATTCAGAATCAATACATCACTGCTAATTAAAATAAATTATGTAATTTGTCATGACGAAACAAGTACAGAATATACAATGAAACAATACAAACAATAGATTAAAAAAAAACTTTCTTTGGCATCAGTATACATGTGCAGGAAAACTTTAAACAACTTAAACAAACTAAAACGCTATGCCCGGTTGACAATGACGGAGGTGGAATTAACGCCATAACTAATAGTAATAACATTACAACTAAAACATAACACCACCCTAAAACAGAAGTAACATTACCATCTCACCTTTGATTATAATTTTGGTCTGAAAACTTTATGGGAATATGGCAAGTTCCATAATGCATCTGTGAAAATTTCCCTCGTTGACATTTAACATTAGAAAACACCAGACGAAAGGCAAGCAACTCTCGTTTTGATGAGCCATGATCTGAAATCAGGTTAACAGTTTCAAATTAGAAGTTTGAAACTGTACAATAAATTGGACTTAGGTTACCTCATACTAGCAAGCCAAAGCGTAAACATATTCAACATATTATGACTTAAAGGATTAGTTTACTTTTAAAAAAACTTTTGCTGATAATTTACTCACCCCCATGTCATCCAAGATGTCCATGTCTTTCTTTCTTCGGTCGAAAAGAAATTAAGGTTTTTGATGAAAACATTTCAGGATTTTTCCCTATATTATGGTCTCCAATGGGACTCAAACGGTTCAAGGTCCAAATGACAGTTTCAGTGTAGCTTCAAAGGGCTTTAAACGATACCAGACGATGATTAAAGGTCTTATCTAGCGAAACGATCGGTCATTTCAAAAATAAATAAAAAAGTTTAAGCACAAATCCTCGCCTTGTTCTGTTCTGTGATGCGCGTTCGTGACGTCACGTAATTACGTTGAAAAGGTCACGCTTGAAAAATTTCTGTCCTGAAGAAAGTTTTCTTTTAGGCTTTTTAATATTAAACCGCACACGAAATGGGCATTTTAAATGATAAACTGACACAAATACATTTGAAAATGTGTATATGGTCCTCCTCCCGCACATTTGTAAACACGTCAACTTGACCTTTTCAACGTAATTGCGTATTATGTGACGTCACGAACGAATCTCTATTAACCACATCAACAACATCAACACAATAGTATACATTTACAGTAGCGTTTGCCTATTTTGTGTTGACCATTACTTCACATTTGTAATTGTACAACATTTGTAATAAACTTAAATACACATTTAACTTTTCTTGGTTAACTTAAGCATCAAGCTTTGAGTCAAGTGGCAATTTTTAAATGATAACATACGTTACGCACTTAAAGAGGGAGAGAGGAGGGAAGGGGCGGGTGATACAAGTGTACTTACTGACGATTGGCTAACAATAGCTAATTAATCTACCATCACAGAGAGCCCCGGTCAATGATTGGATTGCATCTCCGAACAAGGTATAAATTGATCAGCACCTTACAAACAAATTGTCACTCGGTTGGCACACTCGCAGATACCACTCTTTGGCACATCTGAGAATTGAAACAACTTTTCACGAACCATTTCTACAGATCACTGGACACCAATATCTCGCTATCAACAGTTGAATAACAAGGTAAAGCAGTTAACGTGTTTCTTATTTCCTTTTATAAACGTAGCCTAATTCAGCATTAGCCTACTAACATGACTGTTTTCAGTTTAACGTTAGGTGCTTTTTAAACTGATACCTTATATAACACATGTTCATTTTGACCAGAGATTAATGTATTAGCTGACTTGGAGGCGTCATATGGTATAACCTAACAGGGTTCCAGACAGCGACCATTTTTTTGAAAATGTTAACATTTTATGTAGTCGCATTTGTGCGAGTGCGTGGTCCTATGCTACTCAGTTAAATTCACGCAAGCATTTTCCTGCATTGAACTTGTTTTAGCGCCAGCTAAAGCTTTAATCAGTCAGTAATGTAGATGAACTGCTGCATTGTGATACGGCGCATGTTTAACCCTCATGTGGTGTTCATGTCATTTTTGACTGGAGAATATTTTCTTTTTCCTGAAAATACTAGTTAATGTTATCGCATTTAACTGAAAGTTAGTGACTTTGTTCACAGAGACTATAACAACTTGTCCAATTTTTTTTTTTACTTTTTTTGTGTTGTTTTTTTCACCTTGTTACACCTATGGTGTTCCCGGTCAAAAATGACAGGCCTATACAAAATAGCTTATAAATCCCTCATTATTCTATATTATCCCCAAAAATTGGATTCAATCTTTTTATCAACTTGTTTTCTTTCAATTAGGACTGATTTTGTATTCAATTTTCAAACAGTTTAATTGTAGGAGTCATTTATCCGAGCTTATGCACCTCAGTTTTTGAGTGAAAAAAGCATTATTTGTTAATAATTTTGGCAATATTGAGAAAAATATGAAAATAAATTGCACTGTTGATCACACTAGTCTACTTTAATGTTTAACCAGGAAATTTCTTTTGAAATGCTTTTATTTTGTACAAAATGACACAGTCACACAAGTGGTGTTCCCGGTCAAAAATGACCAGCCTACACAAAATAGCTTATAAATCAAGTCAAGTCAAGTCAACTTTATTTATATAGCGCCTTTCACAATACAGATTGTATCAAAGCAGCTTCACAGTATTAAATAAAATAGTACATCAGTGTTTGTTACTGGTGTAAAACATCCACGTTTGGTAATGCAGATCAATAGCACTGTTGAATCGATTAATCAATTTAAGTATCCCCAACTGAGCAAGCCAAAGGCAACAGTGGCAAGGAACCGAAAAACTCCATCAGGTGACCTAATGGAGAAAAAAAAACCTTGGGAGAACCCGGGCTCAGTCGGGGGCCAGTTCTCCTCTGGCGTTTATGAAGTAGAGACCGGATTTAACTGTAAGATTAAAATATTATATGAATGCCTGGCTGAAGAGATGCGTCTTTAATCTAGTTTTAAACTGGGAGAGCGAATCTGAGCAACAAACAGTATCAGGAAGGCTATTCCAGAGTTTTGGAGCTAAATGTGAAAATGATCTCCCTCCTTTGGTGGATCTGGATATCCTAGGTATGACCAAAAGCCTCGAATTTAGTGATCTTAAAGAGCGCGATGGATTATAGGGCGATAGAAGATCCGTTAAATAAACTGGAGCTAAGCCGTTTAGGGCTTTATAAGTCAGTAGCAATACCTTGTAATTAATACGGAACTTTATAGGTAACCAATGTAGTGATGATAAAATTGGTGTTATATGGTCAAACTTTCTTGATCTAGTAAGAACTCTAGCGGCGGCATTTTGGACTAACTAGAGCTTGTTTATTGAGGATGCAGGACAACCAGCTAATAAAGCATTACAGTAATCTAGTCTTGAGGTCATGAATGCATGAACTAACTTTTCTGCATCAGAAACTGATAGCATGTTACGTAACTTAGCAATATTTCTAAGGTGAAAAAAGGCTGTTTTTGTAACATATGAAATATGATTTTCAAAAGACAAGTTACAATCTAATATAACACCCAGGTCTTTTACTGTAGAGGATAAAGTAACAGGACACCCTACTATGTTAAAGTTGTATTGTTAGAGGTTTTTAATGACAAATGATTAAATCGACTTCCGAAATGACAAATGATTAAATCGACTTCCTGTTGTCGAATGCGCATGCGTCGCGTCTGAACGCCTTGTTGTCTTGGAGCTCTATCGATTTGATCTATAATTCTTGATTTTACTCTTTAAACTTACTTACAACAAACATTTTTTACTTTTCCTCACTGAGAAGCACTACTGCTCAAACCTCATAGTTACAACGCGGACTGTTGAGCAGACGTGTCTCAAGCCTGTTAGTGATCCAACACTGGATACTCTTATAGGTTACTCCCGGGGATCACGGCTGAACGCGTCTTCTCAACACTCACTTACAAACATTTTTCACCTATCGTGCGTCTACTCTACACCCGTACCACTTAAAAGACAGATTACATCTAAGACGCTTGTCAGAAATTAGTATTAATTGATAGCATCACTGGTAGTGTCGTTGCTAACTTACTGTCCATCTGTTAAAATGGCGAATATATCAGATGTATGTAGTCTACATTTGGTGCCGGTGAGGACACATTTGAGCTGCACGCGGTACAGTCTGAACTGGAAGCTGTTGAGAAACAGATCCATGACCTTTTAGTGAGACAGGCCGAGCTGAGAGACCGGCGTTTGGCTCTTGAAACATCACGCGCTGATGCTCACAAATAAATCACTTGTTATGCTATATTATCACCAAAAATTGGATTAAATCTTTTTATCAACTTGTTTTCTTTCAATTAGGACTGGTTTTGTATTTCATTTTCAAATGGTTTAATTGTAGGAGTCATTTATCCGAGCTGCTGGTCATTGAAAGTGAATGGGGGAGACTGAAAATTAGAGAAAAATTTAGTTGTCAGGAGCATGTTTATCATGTTCACGTATATGTGTGCTTGCAAACACATGTATATGACACACACACACACACACACACACACACACACACACACACACACACACACACACACAGCAGCACCAGGTCCTTCAACTGTCACAGGCAGAGGAAAGAAAAGGAAGTGATGCACTTTGTGTGCCCCAAAATATGTGCAAACAAGCACTGTCTGTTTCAAATGCAGAGCGCACATTTGCAAGGCACATAGGTTATGCTGTTGTCAGTCATGTACATAAGTGGCACAAAATGACAAATTGCAACTTACCTTAAAAATGCTTTTGTTAGTCATTTGCATGGGTTTACACAGAGACCCGGTGTTTGTCATTTTGGTATGTTCACAATTTGGAAAACTGAAAGAAGTGTTTGATTTGACCGCGTTAATGTGTTCTTTCTTGCATGTCACAATGGTTAGATTTGTCAAGGAACAGCACAAGTGTTACTGTGCACCCCTTTTCTCAAAATAAAAGCATTGCAAAATATAAGTGCTGTGTTTTGTGATCTTCTACATTAACTTTTCAATGACCGGTCATTTTAGACCGGGAACACCACAAGTGTGACACTGTGCCATTTTATACAAAATAAAATCATTTCAAAAGAAACTTCCTGGTTAAACATTAAAGTAGACTAGTGTGATCAACAGTGCAGTTTTTTAAAATATCTTTCTCAATATTGCCAAAATTATTATCAAATAATGCTTTTTTCACTCAAAAATTGAGGTGCATAAGCTCGGATAAATGACTCCTACAATTAAACTGTTTGAAAATTGAATACAAAACCAGTCCTAAATGAAAGAAAACAAGTTGATACAAAGATTGAATCCAAGATTGGGTGAAAATATGGTTAAATGAGTGATTTATAAGCTATTTTTTATAGGCCTGTCATTTTTGACCGGGAACACCACAAGTGTGACTATATGCCATTTTTTACAAAATAAAAGTTTTTCAAAACAA